>NC_088864.1:13241279-13541279 GCF_032884065.1 Artemia franciscana
GGCCACAAAAACGATCTAGATAGGTCACAACTTTAAGGAGCAATTCGTATTTTTTCCAGGGTGGTTTTATCAAACCTATGGTAACACCATGAGATCAAGAAGAGGCTCATGTTGTATTCAATTAAAAGACCAGCGGCAATGAGAATCAATGCAAGTCTACCGCGTAGCCGTGCCGGGCTCCCTGTACTATATATATATATATATATATATATATATATATATATATATATATATATATATATATATATATATATATATACATATATACATATATACATATGTATTTATATATAAGGAGGGAGCGTGCATACTTACCCTGTTCATGTATCTCTGTCCTTTGGGTTTCATCATCCCTGCTCCTCCTTTTTGTTGCCACTACTAGTGCTTTATTTGGAGTCATTTCCCAAAGATAGACAGGATCAAAAAGCAAAACTTCCAGCAGCGTGAGTATACCAAGATAATTTTCTCTTAATATAGACATAGTGATTTCACAGCACCTGCAAAATGGAATAACATTCAATGGCTAATCAACACTATAGAATAAAAAAGTAAAAAAGAGATACACAATAAAACAATAGTAAAAGCGAATGAACAATAGTGTTAAAACATTGATTTCATAAAAATATATATCTAAATAAATAAATATATGAATTAGGAAAATTTGTACTTTACCATCCCTCCTTAATAATTCATTCTGAAAAATAAGGTCTTTAACCATTTCCGTTACAATTTTTTTTTAAAGAAAATTGTAAAAAATGATCCAGTAGCTTTCAAAAAAAAAAAAAAAAAAAAAAAAAAAAAAAAAAAAAAAAAAAAAAAAAAAAAAAAAAAAAAAAAAAAAAAAAAAAACTGCTAAGTTTATTGAGCCCAAAAGGAAGTTGTTCAATAAGAGCATCAAAACTGGATATTTCTACTATCACAACATTTTGTGTCAGACATTTCGAACGTTCAGAAAAAAAAATGCTCAGCTCATTTCGCCACAAAAAAAGTTAATCTGTAACAACACCATTGTTTTTCTTTTTTCGTATACAAAATAAAAGTATGACCAAAATTTGTAAAAGTTTTCTAGGTTCCAAATGATATCCCAATTAAGAACCGCCGAGTCTCAGCCACGTATCACTATGTCTAAAATATAAGATGGAAAATAAGCAGTTTTTTTTTACAAATAACAGAGAAGTTAAAAAAAACCTGATTGCACACTTTACCCAAAAACAACTTCCAACATGTGTAATTGAAGAATAAATACTTATTTTCTCATTAAAATTAACCACCCCCAATAAATTCCAGAGTATATGCCTATTCATCAGACCTGTCTTGTGAAAGACATTTTGTGCCATGTATTATATATTATGCTACAATTTTAGAAATACAAACCTGAAGAGTATCTTTCTGAATAAGTACTTTTCCTACTGAAAGGAGACCAAAAATAACTTCGAGACGTTATTTGCCTCCCAAGCCCTGAATTTACGCTACAGTAATAAATAAAATCGATTTATTTTTATTATACATTTAAGTTTGAGATGAACTGAACTGAACTAATTAACAAGAATTGAAACACGTACTAGCATGCCCCTCGTAAGGTGTAATATTGGCACACAAGAGGGCACAGACAGAATAAAGACAATAACAAAACTATATCTATATAACAAAAGAATAGAACGAAGGAAAAACTGTCAAAACAGAAAAAAGAGAATAGAAGGACAGGGAAAGAGAATTTCTCATACCATTTATCGTTTAGATGTAAGAAAACCAGACACAAATCTTAGGGCAGGTATTCCAAACTTAAACGTAAAAATCAGAAAATATTTTTGCAACAATACGGTGGCCTCTAGCTTAAAAGTTTCCAACAGGGAAATAACCCCCTTTCTGTCAAAATGGAATTTTGTCAAAAAAAAAATTAGTGTCTTTATTGTGTCTGTGCCCTCTTGTGTGACAGTATTACATCTTGCAAGGGGCATGCTAGTACATGTTTCAATTTTTGTTGAAAATAACCCCCTTTCACAAAAAAGAGCGTTTTGACAACTTTTCAGAAATTCGTTTTGCATTATTAAATATAAATAAAAAAAAGAGCCAAGAGCTCCTGTGGCACTTGTGACGAGGTCGGAAGAGCCAAGAGCCAAGATCCCATATGGCAGGAGCTCTAGCAAAATACTAAGAATCAATAGATTGATTTAAAAGGAAAATCAGAGACTTAATGCCGGTCGGCATTGTTTTGCATTATTAAATATAAAAAAAAAGCACTTAAAGCAGTATTTCAGCAGGATCTTGAATCCTACTCTGAAAGCGGCGCCATTTCATAGGGGTGCAATCTAAAGGCGGTGATCACATTTACAAAAATCAGTAAGGGTATAAATTTCAAAAGGGTACAAAGTACACTACTTTACATAACAAAGTCCTGTGGTGGCGCAGTGGATTTGACCTTAGCTTGGTAATACGGGACCCAGAGATCGAATCACGCTGCAGGAATGCACTGCAGGGCCGACGCAAGGACCTTAGTAGTCAAGAAGGGTCGTTAATTCTTAAATAATAAAAATTTACATAACAAATTTAAAAATTAATCTTTTCTTGATTAAACAAACCTCTGAAAAAAAGAAGCTACGTGCGGGAAAAAAGAAAGATATTGAAGAAAAGCGCCACTTCATGAGCACATTGATTATAAAGTTAAAAAAAAAATATACTTCCCTTAAGTCCTAAAGTGTCTAAAATATTTCTAAGACTTATTATTAAAAGGTCCAAAAATTTTTCTTAACTAAAATAAGACAACGTAATGAAGAGGTATAATTATATTGGTATTAGCCAAAAACAATTAAAAAAATCTCTCTGTTGTTCAATTTTATTTACAATTTTGCAAATGATAGTAACTCCTAATTAAGGAAATCCAAGATCAATACAAAAGAAAAATAGAACAACAATGAGCATAAAAGAAAACAGTCACGTACGCAGAAAATTATTTTCAGGAGGGGGGAGGGTGATCAATAAACTTTTTTCTTGAGGGGAGAAATAACAGAAGAAACTTATTTGATAATTTGCCCAGAGACTTGGGATGTTCCCAGAAACTTAAATTTAGGATTCAAGGAAGGGCACCAAACCCCCTCCCTTTGTACGGTTTTGAAGAAAAGCATCAATTTATAATTATATTGACTGTTAAAAAAAACTCACTTTCTAAACGTCCCTTCGACTCCACAGACTCCCATACCATCAACTACATCTCTTGTTAGACGAAACGGTACTTGTTCAGGAGTGGGTAGCAGTAGTCCCTGATCAAAAGCATAACCTATAATAAAAACTATTTTTATACCTGAAAAACAAAACCCAACATGCACCCTACATGTTTAAAAGTAGCTTCCACTTTAGATCAGCAATTTGGATTGGGATTTTTGAGCTTGTTGGTTACACATCTGAGGCTAATATTCAAATTATTAGCGAATTCCATATAGAAGTCCTTGATTAAGACGTGTCATCCAAATTATTTTACAAATTATTACAAATTATGTAATAGTGTAATTACAATTATGTAATACAAATTATGTAATTATAATAAATATAAATATTTTATAAATAAACATACGGTACCCCGTATGTTCCACAAATGACTTCAGAATTTCTCCCAAAGTTTGTATCAAAGCATATCTGAGCTTTTGGATAACAAATAAGAGGTTAATACAACGAAGAAGAAGACCAAAAACGGAAGAATTATGTCTTTCACGACCGATACTTATTTTCTCCATTGTTGTTGCCTCAGTTTGGTCAAGTTTGGTCAGTTTGGTCACATCTTGGTCAAGCCTTCTTTATACCTCGTTCAAATTTGGTTCAATTGTGGTTTTGAGACATTTAAGTTCAATAGTTCAAGCTAGGATTAATATTTCTCTAATATTTTGCGATTTTATTCTATTTTCTTACTTGTTTATTATTGCCTATCTTTTATTGCATGTCCGATGCAATCCACCGATTTTTACATTTTTTTCAAGTTGTCTCACCATCCCCTCGAACTTCTTCTTTTTTTTCACTTATCAAATTTGATCCTTTCCCCGGCTTTTGGATAACAAATAAGAGGTTAATACAACACAGGAGAAGACCAAAATCAGAAGAATTATACCTTTCACAACCGGTACTTATTTTCTCCATTGTTGTTGCCTTAGCTTTGTACATCTCGGTCTAGTCTTCTTTATACCTCGTTGAAATTTGGTTCAATTGTGGTTTTGAGACATTAAAGTTCAAAGGTTCAAACTAGGATTCATATTTCTCTGGTATTTTGCTATTTTAGTCTAGTTTCTTATTTGTTTATTACCTCCTATCTTTTGTTGCATGTCCGATGCAATCCATTTATTTTTACATTTTTTTCAAGTTGTCCCACCCTCCCCTCGAACTTCTTCTGTTTTTTTTCACTTTTCAAATTTGATCCTTTTCCCCGGCGTATCCATCTGATCAAGGTATATATTTTAGTCTATCCTAACTAGCCTGAAATTATTGTAAACATTTCGATACGCCTAATGAAAGTACAAATGACAAGGAAAAAGAAACCTGTTCTGAATTTTGAAACAAATCTGAATTAATTTGTTTAATTTAAACTTTTGAATTGACATTTTTCTATACATCAAACAGTTCATGGTAACAAACTGTAGTAAGGAGCGACCCGTCTCAGTAGTAACCGAAACTCTAAAAAACGGAATTGATACCAATAGTCACATCAAAAGAACTACATTTTAATAGTGATTTTAAATATATAAGCTTCATCAAGTTTAGTCTTACCCATCAAAAGTTACGAGCCTGAGAAAATTTGCCTTATTTTAGATAATAGGGGAATAAAGTCATAGAATCTTAACGAAAATTTCACGTTCAGATTAAGTGTATCAGAGAATCCTGCTGTAAAAGTTTCAAACTCTTATCTACAAAAATGTTGAGTTTTGTATTTTTTGCCAGAAGACAGATCACGGATGCGTGTTTATTTTTTTTTTCCAGGGGTATCGTATCGTTCCAGTTGTCTTAGAATGTCACAAGAGGGCTCATTCTAACGGAAATTAAAAGTTCTAGTGCCCTTTTAAAGTGACCGAAAAATTGGAGACACCTAGGCCCATTTCAATGCGCATTTTTCCTCCAAGTCACCTTATTAAAATGTAAGATAGCCATTCTGTTCCGCTTAGTCGAAAACCTAATAACTATGTCTGTGGGGACGACTTAATCTCACAGAGTCCCGGGGGGAGGGGCTGCAAGTTACAACATCTGACTATTGTTTATATACAGTAATGACTATTATGAAGTGTACAGACATTTTCAGGGGACTTTTTCGCATTAGGAAGGGGGAAGAGGTTACGTGGGAGGATCTTTCCATGGAGGAATTTATCATGAGGGAAAACAATTTCCATGAAGGGGGCACAGTATTTTCTAGCACTATTAAAACAAAATAATGAGAAAATAGATTTAAAAAAAATAGTAGCATTTAAACTTAAACGAAAATAAGATATTACGTATATAAGAGGGTTCGTCTCCTACACAATACCTTGCTCTTTATGCTAAAGTATTTTTACTTAAATAAATAAAAAAACTAATACAGTAATAAAAATACACAAATACAGAAATTAGTTACGTAAGTTAATTCGTAAGGTACGTATGTTTATTACTAATAAAAACGTTCGTACAAAAAATAAAAAAAATAGTTGCATTTTTAAGTAACCAAAAATTGAAAGGCTTTGTTTTTTTATCAAAATCGTCCAATCAAAACTATAAGAAAGCCATTTAGCAAAAAAAAATTGATATGCAGATTTCATTTTAATTATTCATATGCGGTGAGCCAAAATCTAAACATGCATTAATTCAAAAACGTTCACAAATTAAATAATAAAAATATATTTTTTTTAGCCGCAAGTATGGAGCGACATTAAAGCTTAGAACGAACAGAAATTATTCCGTATATGAAGGGGTTATCGCCTCCGCAACGCGTCGTTCTTTACGCTATTTTTTTATTGTTTTAAAAAGTAGAGGTGTGACAGAGTCAAATTCTAGCGTAAAGAGTGGGGCGTTGCGGAGGAGACAACCACTTTCATGTACGGAATAATTTCTTTTCTGTTTAAGTTTTAATGTCACTCCTTACTTGCAGTTAAAAAAAATTTTTTTTTATTTCATTTTCCTCAAAGCCTAAAAGTACCCTAACAAACTGAGACGAATTTTTCCCTATTAAAACCTAAATGACAGAGCGTGTTTTGTCAGATTGGCTTCTCAAAGAGTCAAAATTTGACAAACTATTAGAATTCCACAATTATTATTATTATAATAATAATACAATAATAATAATAATAATGACAACAATATAATAACAACAATTATAATAATAAGAATAATACAATAATAATAATAATAACAATTTGTTAATAATAATAATAATAATAAAAAATGATAATATTATCATAGTATTATTATAAACAATTATTGGAATAAATTATTAAGATTCCAACGTCAAGAATCATAATCTTGGAAAGGTTGCTCTAACCTTTTTTCAAGTCATAATAAAAAAATTACCAAGGTTGTGCTGAGATAAGCTGAATAAAATAATCCCTCAATTCAATATGGACATTACTAAGGTCATGCTAAGGTTGCGGTGAGGTCAGCTAAAAAAATTACTCACAAAAACCAATGGGTACAAAATCAGCTGAAATACAATCGACAATAACACTGCTGAGGTTGTTCTGAGGTCAGCTGAATAAATAACTTACCCAGACGAACGTGCACAACTTCAGCCAGAATATTATCAATAAGAAAGTTATAGAAGTCGTGCTGGGATCAGCTGAATAAAGTAAATATTAAATAAATGTCCACAGCCTCAGCCAAATAAGAATATTAAGAATATCAGAGTTGTGCTGAGGTCAGCTGAATAAAGTACTAACCAAAACCAATGCGAATAGCCTCAGCTAAACGTGGAGAAACTCAGCTACAATACTATCAATAAGAATATTACTGAGGCCATGCTGGGATCAGTTGAATAAAATAATCACTTAAATCAATGCAGAAAAGCCTCAGACGAAGGATTATAATAAGAATATGAATAATAATAATAATATTAGAATCATGTTATTATTATAGATAATTATTGGTAAAATTATCAGCATTCTTACGTTAAGAATCATAATCGTGGAAAGGTTGCTCTAACCTTTTTTAAGATTATAATCAAAAAATTACCAAAGTTGCGCTGAGATCAGCTGAATAAAATAATCACTCAAGTCAATACGGACATTCATGAGGTCATGCTAAGGTTGTGCTGAGGTCAGCTGGAGAAATTACTCACCAATACCAATGAGTATAACATCATTTGAAATACTATCCACAATAACACTACTGAGGTTGTTCTGAGGTCAGCTGAATAAATAACTTACCCAAACAAACGTGCACAATTTCAGCCTGAATATTATCAATAAGAAAGTTATAGAAAGTCGCGCTGAGATCAGCTGAATTATAATAAGAATATGAAGCTGAATAAGGATATTAAGAATATTAAAGTTGTGCTGATGTCAGCTTAATAAAGTACTAACCAAAAATAATGCGAATATCCTCTGCTAAAATATTATCAATAATAATATCATGAGGCTGCCCTGAGATCAGCTGAAATCACTTACTCAGCCGAACTTGGAGAAACCCAGCCAGAATAATGTGAATAAGAATATTACTGAGGTCATGCTGGGATCAGCTGAATAAAATAATCATTTAAATCAATACACACAGCCTCAGACGAAAGATTATTATAAGAATATTCATAAGGTCGTACTAAGGTCGTTCTAAGGTCAGCTGAATAAAGTAATAAACTAAACCAATGTAAACAGGGTCAGATAAATTTATCAATAAAAGATTATGAGGCTGTACTACGGTTAACTGAATACGTAAATTACTTAAATGAACGTCCAAAACATCAGCAGAAACATCATCCATAGAAAATTACTCAGGTCACGCTTTAATAATGTTAAAAAAGTAACTCAAATCAATGAGTACAGATTCAGCTAGAGTGTTGTCAATAAGAATATTACTAAGGTCGTGATGAGGTTGTGCCAGTCAGTTAAAAAATTACTCACCAAAACCAATGTGCACAGCCTCAGCCGAAGCTGCTGAAATCAGCTAAAAAAAAATTACTCACCAAAATCAATATGTACAACCTCAGCCGAAGCATTATCAATAAGAATATTGCTAGTATGTCTATCGCCAATGCCCAATATATACCCAACCATAGAACTGGCAGCAACACTTCGGGTATAAGATAGTCGCTTTTCAAGCCATTCAGGGGCGAAGTGGAACTTCTCAAAGAAATAATAGTGAAATACAGGTCGCATTTTTTGGCATATCGACTTGAAAGTAGATATTCGCACGGACTGTTCAGCTTTCGCCACATTTTTCATCTAAATGTACATTTAAAATTACAATCCTTATTTCACTATAAATACGCAAGCGCGAAACCTAGCCTGACGGTGGAAGCTACACATGTTTATAAATGAGCAATGCCGGAAAGATTTAGCATCAAAACCTTGAATCTATTAAACAGCCAGGAAGGGTCCCGAAAAGAGAATCGTGGCCGAAAAGCACAATCTGATTGTAGACAAGATTGTACAATATCACAAAAGTGTTATGTTGCCACCCCCTTCAAACCCCAAAAGGTCGGGGTAAAAAATTAACGTATCTGAAAGCAACATATATTTTTAACAGTTTTTCTTTAGAATATTGAAAAATTAAATATTTTTTAGACCTCCAGGATTTTTTATTAACGTTATTGCATATTAAATATCCAACTTAGTTTTATTTGCATGGGCCATTCGGCTTTCATTGCTTTTCACTGATCGGCTTTCAATGATTTCACAATATTACTTAATTCATTTTGTAATTATTATACTCTATACTTATCTCAAACATTATATGACAAACATAATTCACTACAAAACATATTGAAACACAGCTCGCTGTGAAGCATTTCATAATATTCCTCTCCCCAGTGTGATTCTATCATCCTGCACAAACCCCAAAAGGCTAGATTGGTAATTTATATTGGTAATTGGTATAATTCCTCTGGTAATTGGTATTGGTAATAAATATTCCTCTCCCCAGTGTGATTCTATCATCCTGCACAAACCCCAAAAGGCTAGATTGGTAATTTATATTGGTAATTGGTAATTTATTGTAATTTATCAAAAGCAAGATTAACTTTGAACAGTGTTTGAAAATATACGCGGCTCAAAATTTAAACATTGGATATAATACTACTTAAAGATGCTTTTTTTGGTATCAGCACATTATTTTGTTCATATAAGGGAAATAATTGGCTAAAAATATGTAAAATAAATTTTCAGTAAAGTGTAAAGAATTTTAGCAACAAATGGTTTATTGCACAACTATTTACCGCTCATAGCTCTAAAAACTCTCAAAAAGAAAATTGAAAAAATATCAATTGGCTAAAAAGGTTATTATTGAGTTTTCAGTAAATAGAGAATGATTTTAGCCTTTCGGGAGGTTTGAGGGACAGCTATTCTTCACTTATTCGTAATAAAATTCAGGCCATAAGGCTCTTGGGCAAGTTTATTTAATTTCACCACTTTAAATAATCTTGTATTCTTCTATTCAAATATACTTCTTTCAATTATACAGAAAAATCACTTAGAAAATTAAGACCCACAAGGTTTTCAGTAAAGCTCAACTAAAAGTCATTTTAAGGTTTGTAATACAAACCTTATTTGTTGTAGCTTATATTAATTTTAGGTTATGGTTAGGAATTTGCTTATCTTTAGTTCTGATTTAGTTTTTGCTTGTTTAGTGTTCATTTTTTCATTTATATTAATCTCTGCTCATTTTAGCTTTTTACTAGTTTTAAATTTAATTTCAGCCTTTTATATTCACGGGAATGCACAGTCTTTGAAAAGAAATGTGAGGTAATGGATTTTAGGCTTAACTTAATAAACCTGAGCATGGAATATATATATATATATATATATATATATATATATATATATATATATATATATATATATATATATATATATATATATATATATATATATATATATATATATATATATATATATATATATATATATATATATATATATATATATATATATATATATATATATATATATATATATATATATATATATATATATATATATATATATGAAAAAACTGCAAACAATATTATTAAATAGTCCTAGGAGATAAGTTTCTGAAACTAACAAGACTACATCGAAGGGTCTGAATTTATCTGTCAAAACCTTAACCTAACTACATAAATTTTAGCATGAAGAATAAAAGAAAACAGAAATGTGAAACAGATCAACTCAGAATGACTGTGATATTTGATGGGATCATTGAGGGGGACAAGCGAGATCTTGAAGGAATAATCTCTGTAACATTACATAACTGAGCCTTTTTGTTCAAAAATTATAAAATGAACAACTAGATACAAAATGTAATTATCTTGTTACCACCTTCCAAGCTTTAGTAAGACTTAGAAGCTTTCATATTAAGTAAGACTAAGTAAGACTTAGAAGCTTTCATATTAAGTAAGACTAAGTAAGACTTAGAAGCTTTCATATTAAGTAAGACTTAGAAGCTTTCATATTAAGTAAGACTAAGTAAGACTTAGAAGCTTTCATATTAAGTAAGACTAAGTAAGACTTAGAAGCTTTCATATTAAGTAAGACTAAGTAAGACTTAGAAGCTTTCATATTAAGTAAGACTAAGTAAGACTTAGAAGCTTTCATATTAAGTAAGACTAAGTAAGACTTAGAAGCTTCCACAGAAGCAACAATAACATAACACCAATAATATTTGCTTTCTTCACATCCATTTTTAATGCTGAGTCGTAGTGTGTGATTTTTGTTTAAATGTATGATTTTTGTGAAAAAACTGAATTTAGCTATACTACGATAGTTTTTAAATATACCAATCTCTCTCTGGACCAAATAATACAGCTTGTAAAAGCATAAGAAAAAGCACAGGGCTAAAATGGTTGCAAACTGAACAAAACGGTAATAGTGTACCCGTGTAACATCTAGACCTAGCAAGTAGTACTTCTTTCAGAAACGAGTTAGAACGTGACAAAGATTCTACCACTTTGACCAGATTTGACAGAATGGTCAAATTTTTTACCACTATTCCAATTAACAGAGGCATATATATTTCAGAGGAGGCGGCAATACCAGTTATAGTTGTACAGCATTTTACCCATTGAATGTCGGCATATATCTATAACTATTATTGATCAACACCCTCACTGGAATTGTCTCGGGCAGTCTTAGGTCACGGGACATGGATAGCTTAGCCACTAACCGAGTGGTTTAGCGTGGTTGGAGACGATTTGCTCCCTGGGTTTAAGTCTATAGTAGAGGACCTAAACCCTTGGATTTACAAGTAGCTAACGAACAGAGCATTATTTTCCATATGCAGACATGTTCATAACTATATGTCCATATGTTATGTATATGTAGGTGTTTATATGTATATGGAATTATTTCCTAAACGTAGACACAAATATATGCAAATATAATGCAAAAATCTTGCTCTTAACATGAATCATAGTCGCAGCAGTAGCTTCAATCTAGTAAAGACCGAACCACAGCCCACACCAACCGAAAGTTAAAAAGTAAGTTTTGAAAAAACTGACTAGTGATAAAAATTGCCATCTGACACTGATTCAGGAATGTCTGGTTCATCTTCAAAGGATAATTTTATTACGAAACAAATTTATAGTAATTTCGAAAAAAGAAACCTGAAACCACTCGAAAATGGCTTCAGATTGAAATAAAAAATACATAATTGGAATTAACATGGTTGAAAACCCCCCACCTTGAAGAGCAAGGAAAATCACTGTTTTTGCATCGGTGGCACTGACATGTCTCCCTTTTTTTCTGTTTTCCTTGGCTAGCAGGTTACCGGAACATCATAGAGAGATGTTTAATGGCTCATTTAAAAGCTATTTCTCATATCTACGTGCTTTTTTTTTATAAATTTCACCATCTGCAAGTGCCATATGGTACTAAAAATGGCACTTTTTGTTTCATTTCTCAAGGGGTGGGACTAGCGGGCTACAAGAATGTCTTAGACAGATGTTCAATAGCTCATATCACTTACGTCTACATTCTTCCTGCAAATTGCACAATCGGCAAGTCCCAAATGGCACTAAAAATGGCACTTTTGGTACCATGTCTCAAGTGCAAAAGTTGGGGCTGGTGGGCTACCAGAACTTTTTAGAGTGATTTTTTAATGGCTCATTTGAAAGGTATTGTTCAAATCTACCTGCTTTTTATCAATTCTATCATTTGTAAGTTCGATATGCACTAAAAACAATACTCTCGGTGTCACTTCTTAAGTGGAAAAGCTTGGAAGTATAAAACGGTATCATTGTAACAATTATGGACCAAAACTAATTACTGGAGGTTTTCAAAAACGGCTCCCGTGTACTCCCCCTCTAAGCCCTCTTAGCAAGTTACGCAATTATTGTCCAACTGACAGCAATATATTGGATTACATTACCAGAGCCGTAGCTCAGTTAGTAGAGCATTGGAACTTAAGTTAGAATGTTAAGAGTTTAATTCCTACGCGGGCGTTTTTTTTTTCAGTGTCATCCCTTCTACATGATTATTTTTCTCGAAATTCATTATTTTTGCAAATGCGATGCACTTATTTTTTAAACTTGTCAAGCATTTGATTCAAAAGGGAATGGAGGTCTTGCCACTTAGGGGTTGGAGAAGTATAGGCATGCGGTTTTGAAACCACTCAAAGTTGTTTATTAAAAGAAGGATTACTTATTGTTATTTTTGTTTATTCAAATTATTTACTTTTTACTATTAATTAGACAGGATAAAACTATTTGTAATGAATAGCCTATAGGAAAATCTTGGTACTAAAAGCCTATTTGCATTTATTTCTTCCTGGAGATCTTTTTAGTTGTCAGGTTACATTCCAACTTATTGTTTTGTTTATTGCTATTCCACACCTATATGTCTATTTTTTGTTGGTATTTAACAGAGGGGGGGGGGGGGTTAGTGATACGAATTTTTTTTTATGTTTTCGATAAAAGTCTTAGAAATTATTTCTTAGTGTGAATCTCATTTTTAATATAGAAATGCACATGTTTTCTTGGCTGCTTTGCATGGCATTAAACTTACTTAAAAAGTTCAACCCAAATTAATATCGGTTAAAATGCTGGAATGCTCAGCTAGTTGCATCATACATTCCTGTTCTTAGTGCCTAAACATATATTGTTTTCAAATTGTATAAAATGTTCAGGATGAAAGAATGTATGTTCAGCCAGAGCCGAAACAAAAGTTTCAGGAGGCTTTCTTAATTGTAGGGTTTTTTCTACTGAGTTGCGATTTTCAATAAACTGTTGGTGAGTTCTACCAATATAAGACTTTCCACAAGAACAAAGAATTTTATACACCCCACTAACTAAACCTCCCCGGATTAAATCCTTCCCTGAATTAAGGAAACTATCTAATGGTCTCACTGATTGGAAACAAGTATCAATGTTATGTTTACGCAAAATTCGTTTAAGCATCTCCCCCAAAATAGGTACACAAGACTCATAATCACCAGGGGACAAGCTTACGTACTGGACCAAAAAGAGTTGCTTCAATATATGCTAACAAAAGGATTGTTTCGCAACAGAATAGTTAACTTAGTTTCAAATTACGTAAAAAAAAAACTAGTTTTTTTAATCTGAAAGTAAGGAGCGACATTAAAACTTAAAACGAACAGAAATTACTCCGTATATGAAATGGGTTGTCCCCTCCTCAACGCCTCGCTCTTTACGCTAAAGTTTGACTCTTGGCCACAATTCTACTTTTTAAAACAATTAAAAAAGTTAGCGTAAAGAGCGAGGCATAGAGGAGGGGACAACCCATTTCATATACGGATTAATTTTTAAAAAAAATTTCGTTTTAAGTTTTAATGTCGCTCCTTACTTTCAGTTAAAAAAACTAGTTTTTTTTATGTAATTTCTGAACATTTTTGAATTAATGCATGTTTGATTTTGGATCTCCACACATAAATTATTAAAATGAAATTTGCATATCAATTCCTTTTTTGGCTAAATGGCTTTCTCTTAGTTTTGATCAGACGATTTTGAGAAATAAGGGGTGGGGAAGGAGGCCTAGTTGCCCTGCAATTTTTCGGTTACATAAAAAGGCAACTATAAATTTTTATTTTTAACGAATGTTTTTATTAGTAAAAAATATACGTAACTTAAGAATTAACTTACGTAACAAACTTTTATATTCTTAAATTTTTATTATGTATTTGAGGGGGTTTGTACCCTCGTTAATACCGCGCTCTTTACACTAAATCGTAAGTTTTGTCCCAATTCTTTAAGAATGACCCCTGAATCAGAAAGGCCGTAGAATAAATAGTTAAAATTACTAAAAATACTGTAGCATAAAGAGCGAGGTATTTATCTCCTCCTAAATACCTCGCTCTTTATGCTAAAGTATTTTTAGAGCCCCTCATATGAGTAATAATCTCTGTTCGTTTTAAGTTTCAATGCTACTCCTTACTTTCAATTGAAAAAACTTTTCCATGTTTATTTTTTCATTGTTTTTTTTATAGTAATTTTAGAAAATCCTGCGCCCATTTCATTGAATTTCTGTTCCCCCATGACATATTTCTCAAAGGAAAGATCCTCCCACATAGCCCCCTCCCCTCAACCTCACCCCCAAAACCAAAAAAAAATCCCCTGAAAACGTCTGTACACTTCCCAATAACCATTATTATATGTAAATACTGGTCGAAGTTTGTAACTTGCAGCCCATCCCCCAGGGACTGTGGGGGAGTAAGTCATTCCCAAAGACATAGTTATTATGGTTTTTGACTATGCAGAACACAATGGCTATCTCAAAATTTTGATCCGTTGACTTTGGAGAAAAATGAGCGTGGGAGGGGGCCTAGGTGCCCTCCAATTTTTTGGTCACTTAAAAAGGGCACTAGAACTTTTCATTTCCTTTAGAATGAGCCCTCTTGCGACATTCTAGGACCACTTGATCGATACGATGACCCCTGGGGAAAAAAAACAAGCAAATAAACACGCACTCGTGATTTGTCTTCTGGAAAAAAATACGAAATTCCACATTTTTGTAGATAGGAGCTTGAAATTTTTGCTGTAGGGTTCTCTGATGCGCCGAATGCGATGGCGTTATTTTTGTTAAGATTCTATGACTTTTAGGGGGTGTTTTCCCCTATTTTCCAAAATAAGGCAAATTTTCTCAGGCTCGTAACTTTTGATGACAAAGACTAAATTTGATGAAACTTATATATTTATAATCAGCATGGAAATACGATTCTTTTGATGTATATTTTAGCATCAAAATTCCGTTTTTTAGAGTTTCGTTTACTATTGAGCCGGGTCGCTCCTTACTACAGTTCGTTACCACGAACTGTTTGATTACCACGAACTGTTTGATTTCATAATTTTCCTCAGTTTCTTTGATGTTCTCATTGAAGTAACAGACGATAAAAAAAACGATATTGAATAAAAAGAATTAAATTGAATAAAAAGACGATAATCACAGCCAGTGGATGGAAACACAATGCAAATATTTTTGGTCGACACCTCTGTTCAACCGTTGTAGGGCAGAAGCAATTCTTCACACTTTTATCGACACTTGATGTACCTTAACCTTGGAGGGCACCCGTGTTCAACTCCCACTGACGGCAATCTTCCACAATTGTCTCCTTTTGTTTTAAAAAGATAATAAATTACTTAAAAAACTGAATAATCCAGAATAAGTGAAAGGGTGAAATAATAAGGACAAAGAGAAAAGGAGTGACTAAATAGTGACTAAAATAGGTCAATAGTAATTCTTAAACTAAGCATTTGACTTTACATGTTTGCAAAGTGAAAGCTAAATAGTAAAAGCAGTATGAAGGAACCAGAGAGCTTCCCCATGAGACAATTTTATACATATTTACATTGTGCCATGGTTTTAAATCATGGTTTATGGAATCTTGCTTTATTTAACATTCTTTTTCTTTTTATCGCTTAAGGCTAATGGTCTTTTTTGTTCCCGCCCAATTTCTGAAACAGATTCTAAGAATCTTAATAACGCCACTGCTAGTATCTATTCGATAGCAAACTCGTTTATGAGACTTGACAAAAACATAAACAAGTGGGAGAAAAAAACAAAAGATGTTTGTTTAGCAAAAGCACGTTAGATTCTACGGAGATTAATTTAAATGAACAGGTTATGTAAAAGAAAATATACCCACTGCTGAGCTAAAAATAGTGTTTTCTTTTGCACATCAATTTAAAGGGTAATCCTATATTTTTTCGCTCAGAGATTTTGATTCGATGTGCATTGAATGCAAATGGTAGAACTTGTACGAAAAGTAGACAAATCTTTTATTTTCGAGATGGGTGTCTGTTTTGAAATGTAAAGCGTGAACTCTCCCAAACCTCAACCGAGACCGAGTCCGTTTGGAAATGAAAATTGTTTGGCTATTGGGAGAACCCTTGGGTATTGAGAATTGCAAGCAGTTAGCCAGGTGGGTGAAACACCCACCTGGCTATTTTCTTTTAATCTTCAGTTCTCGAAGTCCACCAGTCCCCAAACTTAAACCTCGTCATGTTACTTCTGAATTCCTTTTTACAAATTGTGATGAAAATGAAATAAATGAAATAATTATGTGTATGAAATAACAATCCTGTGGAGTAGATGAAGTATCGTTAAAGCAACAAAAACAATTGTTATTTCTATTTTGACTCATCTGATTAATTTATCACTTGAAGAGGGAACTTTTCCAGAAAGACTTAAATTAGCCTGAGTGCTACCCCTTCACAAAGGGAAGTCAAAAAATGAACCGAGTAATTACCGATCCATTTCTATTTTACCTTTTTTTCGAAGATTTATGAGAAAGTAGTCCATGAAAGAATGTATGATTACCTCCAGGAGTAGAATCTTCTGTGCGATACCCAACTTGGCTTTCGCAAAGGACTTTCTACGGATATGCACCAGCTATCTGGAATTCAATCCCCTTGGAAATCCGGAACTCAAATAACCTTACTACCTTCAAGCGAGCAGTGAAGGGTCGTTCCAGAAATACTGTTTAGATTTGAATATCATGCGGTCCTCCTCTTTTCGATCTTTTCTTTTATTTTCTTTTTTTTCTTTTCTTTCTCTTCGTCACTCCCCTTTTTTCTCTTTTTTTTCTTTTTTGATAAATCCAGTTGATTCGTTGTTTCTGTTAGTTGATTGTTTAATTATTCTTTAGTTAAGTTTCTGCCCTAGTCAAGCACTTTTGTGCTTTCCTGGCAGATTATGTACATGTAATTATGTGTTTTTATTTAAATATATATGATTGAATTGAATTGAAGAATTCCTGCGAACAAAACTCTAGCACAGCTTGCATCAAACAATAAGTGCGTAATTGGTAATTTGATGTGTGTGTGTAGACTTGTTCCTGTGTTTGCGTACGTTTGTGTTTTTGTGCTCCTCAATCTCATCCTGCTAAATAACTAAGAAGACTAATCCGCCATTCCATCATAAATTTACTATGAAAAAGTAGCACATAAACAGAATTGATGGAAATAAAACTAATTTATTGGGAAGATAACAAGAGGAAAAGTTTGTGTAAAACGAAAAACTCAATGCATACCCGTACTAATGAACTTATTTTGGAAGAAATATAGCCTCTCAGGCGCATACGGGTTAAAGCACATAAAAAAGAATTTTTATTGAAATAGAAGAAAAGCGATAACAGTAAAAAGTTTGGGATTTCCCAAAAGGAATTTAAAAACCCTTGTCCATCGTATCTGCCCCCATTAAAATACAACAACGAAAACAAACAGTCCGCACATGCAAAAGTAAACTACCCAAAGAAAAAGGATGAATGTTTGAGAGGTTTTTCACTCTCAGAAATCATATACCTCAGGTGGCTAGTACCAAGCATGGCAGAAGTGTGCCAAGCATAGCGGAACTGTGAGAACAGTACTAAGAGTGAATGATCTGTGCCAAGCATGACATAAGTATCCCAAGCATGGCAGATGTCTGCTAAGTCTGATACAAGATCGTGATTTCATAGCAATCTGGGAATGTACATTATACAATTAGGCTAGTGAGTTAAGTAATTGAAAATTAAAGAGCCATTTGAAACAGACGGACAGAAAATAAAATCCTTCAATGATCTAAATGTGAAACGGTCAAACATTACTGTCTATGCATAATTGACTGAAAATGAAGAGAAATAAAAATAAATAATTATACCAAACATAAAAGAAATGGGTACTGCTATATACAAATAATTAAATCCTAAACGATTAAAAATTAAAATGAGTGCTAAAGTTAAACCAAAAAGGACACAAATTACTGCCCATAGGAGTTCGACTAGAGTTCCGTTCTAACCGTAAACCAAAATAAAAAATTGTCGCTAAATAGAATCTGTAAACCTTAATTGTTGATGTTTCCTGTAATTAGTATATTAAACACTAAATAATTATACATTACACATTCAGTTCATTTTCAATATCTTTCCAGTCACCTTGATTTTTATAGTGGTTTTTTTTTGTCAGTATTTTGGAATTAATAAGATGAAAGCTATTTTCCTTGTAATAAGATTAGGGCATTAACGTTATTTTGTGTTAGGGCGAGATGCACAAGATTTCGGAAAGAAACTTAAAGACGCTTTAATTAAATACCAAAAATGAACGAATTGTACAGAAAACGTAATAATTGTAGGAAAAACTATAAAAATCACAAATACTAAGCCCAAGTAACATACAAGAAATTTATAAGAAAAAAACTAAAATTGTTTGTATTAAATGTATTTAATATACTTCAGACCAGATAAGAAACTTCATTATTTTTGGACATTGACGAAGAATGAGACAGAAATTTATGGAGGAAAAAATAATTTTCCTTGCCAATATTTTTTAACACATTTTTTTTTATCAAACACGAAGATTTATCTATTCCAAATCAGACCAAATTATTTCTTCAAAATCACTGTTTTCATGCATTGAGTTCCTGGTAAATTCACTGTTCTCCCCCGATCCCTTCTGTGCGTTTTTTTTCTTGCTGTTCACTTCAACTCGACTCAACCTCCTTTTTTTTCCTCTTTTTATTTCTTGAGACAAGCTTGAGTCCTTCGGTTGGTGGGCTGTTGTACATTTTACAGACACAGGTTCTCTGATTTCCATATTCCTTGCAACCCTTGAGTCTAAAATTTCAGGAAGTAAGGATTCATTCCAGAAGGCTTCAAGCTTCGGAAATATTTTTTCCCAGTAGTCTTTCGATCGGTGAACTGTAATTATTTCCCAATCCTCAATAGAGTTATAAACTATTAAGTGGCATACCATTTTATCCAGTATCTCGAGTTGGCCTTGTATCTGGGCGAAATACCTGTGATTTTTTTTTAGCTGAAGACCTTCACTGGATAATTCAAGAAAAAATGCTTTAACTAAATTTTTTGACTGGGCCACATCATAAATGGTTTTGAACTCTGGTATATTATGCACCGTTTTTATCTCTATAGGTGTGCCATTAGGGAGCAGCCCATCTACAGATGCAGCAAGATACTGATACTGTGGATGCACACTGAGTCCTATTTGATCTCCCTTTACGACTTTTAAGTTGAATTTGTTTTCATATGCTTCTAGTGCCACTACTTCTAAATCTAAGCCCTTTTTCATTAGGGCAGAGCAGAATCTAGGTCCCAAGTTTCGAATTTGCTTAACAATTGGGGCAACTCTGGTGCTGTTTTTTCTGGTTGCAATTCTGTGGAAGTAACTACTAGTTATTCTCTTAGATCTTTCTTCAACCCAAGTGTCATTTTTGGATTGGCCCTTGGTACTGTTGAACAAACAGCTTATACTGGCAAAATCCAATTTTAAATTCTCGTCAGTATATTTTTGTATGGCCAAATTCATTTCATCAGAAGTCATGTCTGGCTTATTGCAATTTGGTCCATAGTCACGATTACCAAAGTTATAGTTTCTATTTTTTAACTTAGCAACGTGTTTTCCTCCAAGAGCACTATAATAACTGGTCAAATTACGTTTAGATATTACACGGAGTTTAGCCGTTTTATTACAATATTTTTTTGTTACGCTAGAAGGACTAAGCCCAAAAATATTTTTCCAAGCTAATTGATGCCATTTTGGACCTGAATTATAAGCAAGACTTGCTCCATGAACTCTTGCATGATATGAACCTCGTTTAGACCGGCTTATTTGCTTTCCTCCGATGAATTTAGCAACAACTGACATGTAGCTTTCAGCTAAGTTTGTAGTTGCGTCATTTCGAAGCTGCTCTGCTTTTCGACACACAATATCGACCTCTGTCATAACATCTTCAAACACGTGCAGGGGAAAATTATTCCACCGATCTTCTATTTTACTATTCACGGTCAATTCAGCAATCTTAGGACATCCAGAATCACATTTTGTGTGTTTTCCGAAAACATGGTACGGACCTCTTTTTAACAAGATTTTCAATTCTTCTGCTGTTCCATTATTTTCAGAATTTATTTTTATCGCACCCCTTAAATTTTTTGTCAGTTGCTGGATAATTCCTCGGGGAAGACATTTTGTGTACAAACCTTTTTTATTTTTGCACAAATTATATAGATGGGCTGTATAGTTTTTTGTGACGTGATTTGCACATTCATGTTTCCGTATGTTGGAACCGTAGGAAACACTTTGTTTTAGCTTATAAAAAACACTGGAATCACCGTCACCGATAAACTCTAAAAACTGTAATCCGTGCATCTCCTCACTGGAACGAAAGCCTTCAACTAGAATATCTGTTTCCATGCTCCTTGAATTTCCGTTATAATTCAGAAAGCAGAAATGATCTTTGGGAATTACTTTGGCGTTTGCAGAAGAAAAACATATATAACAGTATTTATTTTTTATGCCAACATATAACAGTTTTTTCGTAAATGCATCTATGATAACTGCAACACATCCTTTGGCCGAATAATCGTGTCCTTTGCTACGCTTATTCCAGCCTCCATCACATATCACTTTTGTCCAGTATGAGTCCTCCTTATACCTATCATCATGAATGGCTGATTTTAAGGCCTCTCGTCCATTTTCTAGCAAAATTTCCGATAAACTATTCATCCAAGCATTACCAAGCTGCCTTTCAATACGGGAATAAACTATTCGTGACATTGGTTTCACTCCAAGCACCCCGAAGAATTCACACAGTGTAGAATACCCTCCTCCACTACCCATGGCTCCCCAAACAGCCTTCGAATTCAAGCAGCCTTTAAGACTTGATTTTTTTTCGGAAAAAGCAACCTGTGTCTGGTCCGTAAAACTTGAAAGATATTCTTTTACGCTTGTTGCTGGACATTCTGGTTCACCTTTAATCCTCTTTTCCCAGTTACACTTATTACACTTAACTTTCAGTTCAGTTTTCAGGCCTTTCTTTTCTAATTGCTTTATAATCAATTTTCCGTGATCGCAACTGATTTTGTGTCTGAATGCTGAAATTACTTCAGCAAGGAAATACCTTAGATTCACAATGCAGTTTCCATCTGGAATTCCAGATAAGTCTATCTCAGTATTCGTATCGGGGCAATCAACACCGTAAGAACCACTACCGTTTCCCAATTTATTTGAATCGTCTATGAGAGGATTTGCTGAAAATTCTTCTGAAATTTTCGATCCATTTGACAAATTATCTTTATCTTGTTCTCCAAGCAGCACCTTTCTAAAAAAAATGAAAAGAACCATAGAAAAACAAAACAGCGACCCGGCTCAATAGTAAACGAAAGTCTAAAAAACGAAATTTTGATACTAATAAATACGTCAAAAGAATCGGATTTTAATTAAATTTAGTCCTACCCATCAAAAGATAAGAGCCTGAGAAAATTTGTCTTATTTTGGAAAAAAGGGGGAAACACGCCCTAAAAGTCATAGAATTGTTTTGCCAGAAGACTGATCAAGGGTGCGTGTTTATTTGTTTTTTGTTTTCTTTTTCCCAGGGGTGATTGTATCGACCCATTGGTCCTAGGGTGTCGCAAGAGGGCTCATTTTAATGAAAATGAAAAGTTCCAGTGCCCTTTTTAAGCGACCAAAAATTGGAGGGCACCTAGGCCCCCTCCCACTTTCATTTTTTTTCTCAAAGTCAACAGATCAAAATTTTGAGATAGCCATTTTCTTAAGCATAGTCAAAAAACATAATAAGATGTCTTTGGGGACGACTTACTCCCCCATAGTTCCCGGGGGAGGGGCTACAAGTTATAAACTTTGATCAGTGTTTACCTTGACCTGATGCCCACTTAATTGGACAATCTGTCTTGGCTTTTTCTACAATTGGCCATGACTCGACTTTTCCCACAACTATTCCTTTTAATTAAAAGTCAACGGTTGAGGGGTTTTGGCTGAGGGGGGGGGGGGGTAGAGGGGAGGGAGCTACGTTGAAGGATCTTTACTTAGAGGAATTTGTCACGGGGGAAAAGAAATTCAATGAAGGGGCATAGGATTTTCTAGCATTATTAAAAAAAACACTGAAAAAATAATAATGAAGAAGTTTTTCAACTGAAAGTAAGGAGCAGCATTAAAACATAAAACGAACAGAAATTATTACGCATATGAGGGGTTCATCTCCTCCTAAATACCTCGCTCTTTCCGTTAAAGTAATTTCAACTATATATTCTACGGACTTGGTGATTCTAGGGTCATTCTTAAAGAACCGGGAGAAAATTTAAACTTTAGTGTAAAGAGCGAGGTATTGACGAAAGGGCAAACCCCCTCATATATGTAATACAAATATACAAAGTTCTAGGTGCTTTTATAAGTTACCAAAAATTGGAGGGCAACTAGACCTCCTCCCCCACCCCATTTTCTTCAAAATCGTCAGAACGAAAATATGAGAAAGCCATTTAGACAAAAAAAGATATGCAAATTTCGTTGTGCGGTTAGCCAAATCAAAACATGCATTAATTTAAAAACGTTCAGAAATTACATAAAAAAAACAGTTTTTTTTAACTTCAAGTAAGGAGCGTCATTAAAAATTAAAACGAACAGAAATTATTCCGTATATGAAAGGGGTAGTCCCCTCCTCAACGCCTCGCTCTTTACGCTAAAGTTTCTTATTGTTTTAAAAAGTATAGTTGTGAGAAAGAGTCAAACTTTAGCGTAGAGAGCGGGACATTGAGGGACTACCCCCTTTAATAAACGGAATAATTTTTGTTCGTTTTAATGTCGCTCCTTACATGCAGTTAAAAAAAAACTTTTTTTTTTTTATTTAATGGACAAGAGGGAATGAAACTTGTATATGTAATTTTTACTTACCGGTATTTTAAATTCAGCCACCTTTTGTTGATAATTTTCTTCCTCATATCTCAAATGTCTTATTGACTTCAGTTGACAAGTCAACTAATCAGAGACACAATGCCTTGGAGGCGTAATGCCTAAAATTGGATAAGAATCCCGCCTTTTTTTCTATTGGCTGATGAACAACGCTATTAAGCCGGAAACAGGGGTAAAATAAGTAAAAAGTAAGCACATTTTGAAATTGTATTTTTCTGATTTTGCTTTCAAACTATTTATGATAGACATCAGAAATTTTCTGTAATGGTTGTAGATTATAAAATCTACATATGATCCAAAATTCTACCCTCTGGAGCCAACTTCATACCTTCTAGCAAGAAAAATGTTGAAAATTAAAAATAATTTTTTGCACCGTTAAAAATAAAAATATAACAATTCTGCAACCAACATTTTTTTTTAAATACTGGCAGGATGAACTAAAAAAAAAATCTACTGTCATTTCCCATCCACTAAATTTTTATTCACCAAACTAAAATAACTTGATTTCTTTTTTTGCACAATAGGTAAAGCATATACAGAAAAAGTGAAACCAACATTTTTTTCCTTTTTAACTCGAGAGTCATCAAAAAAAAAATCAGTTCAAAATCACCAAAATCGCAGAAGTTATTCATGATTTTCTATCATAGGAGAAATAGCATTGGACACAAATTAAGACCATTAGCCTTAACAAGTTTGATTACCTTTTAAAATACCAACGACAACAAAATAAAATAATTTTTGTTCCTGGAACCATCTTAGGTCCATTCACACCAGAAAACAGTGATTTTCTAAGATTTTTTTTTGTTTCTTTTCAAAATTAAAAAGTTTTTAGGGCAGTAATATATTTTCGTCAGCGTTGCCAAGTTGAATCGCAAATATTAATAAACAAAACTAATTACTTAAATATCGTCCTTGAAAATTCAATACTAACAACCTGCATATTTCCGAAGACAACTACACTTTCAAAAGGAAAGCTACAACTTCTTAAGCTCTTTGGTAACATACGCTTTTAGCTTGTTTTCCACTGATACAGAAAACTATATAACTGAATATGGTCATTTTCTTCGAAAATAGAAGTTCTGATTTTTTAGCATATGGTGGTAATTTTTATGGTTTATGGTGCTAATATGGTGCTAGATTTTTTAGTATATGGTTGTGAAAGCTTCCATGTAACCAATTCAAACAATCAGATTCCGTTTTCACTGTTCTTTGTACTATACAGAAGGCAGTGTTTGAGAAGCAATTATTTACCCAATTATGTCTTTGGATTAAAGCCTAGTGAAATAAAACTCTGATCTTGGTAAAGAAACTCGGATGAGCGAGATCCCAACTCCCGTCAGCCTTCAACACTTGAAATTGGGAATATTTAGGAGCTTACTTTTTCCATGGCTTGGCTTTGTGCCAAGTCTTTTGGATAGTATAGAGGATGAGCACTTTGGAGCCAATCTCCCATCATTTGGGTGTTGTTTACCCACTCAATAACTCCAGATTGAGACGAGAGAGGAACAACCTACAAAACAAATAAATAAGCAGAAATATCTTAACAGAATTTTATGAAAATGGAAGAGGAACTTGAAATTAGAAGCTTAGAATCTATGATATATAGCCCATAAAAGATAAACAGATAAGCTATGGAATTAAAAGTATATAAATAGTGCTTAATGAAAAAGATATGTGAATATATAAATAGAAATATATGATATACAAACCCACAAAAGATACAAACAATTAGAATTTTATAGACAGAATCTTATGAAACTGATTTACAAGTTTAAAAGTAGTAACCTATGAAATATAGCCCACAAAGGAAAAAAACAGAAGTAAGAGAAGTATGGTAATGGAGTTTTTAGAAATAAAAGTTTTAGTTACAAGTTTAGAAAAAGAAACTTCTGAAACAGAGCCCGCCAAAGAAACAAATAAGCAGAAAAATTAGAATTTTATAAAATCAAATTATAAGAGACAAAGTTTAAATTAGAAGTTTAGAAATATAAAATACAGATTATAAAGGAAACAAACTGATAATCTGAAGAATTATAGGAATGTAAATGGAATTCTATGAAATAGAAATAGAAGTTTATCAACAGACATTGTGGAACACAGTCTACAAAAGAAACAAATAAATTAGCAGAAGTGGCTGAAGTAAGTAAATGGAGTTGTAGGTAACAGAAATAGAACGTAAAGTGAAAAAATGAAAATATTAATTATGATTAACAGGCCACAAGGAAAAAGACCCAACTAGGCAGAAAAGTAAAATTGTATAATCGGGATGTAATGAAAAATAAAGAAAAAATGTATTTTCCCAACCGCGGCGCAACAAAAGATTAGCTGAAGACGACCCAAGGGAGTTTAGAGCATATTTTCGGTTTTATATAATTTGCCCTGGGTTTATAGTCTCATGTGAAATACATGCTCAAAGACTTACATATGAGCTTCTGAATTATTAGACCAAAAAAACACAAGAAAAATGGCACCAAAATGTGACATCTCTAAAAAATAAAAAAAAATATAAAAGGCTTGGAGCCCTGTGAATACAATTAATGGGAAAAATTAAAGCAATTAGACCTTCCTTTAAATTTGGGAAATAGAAGTTCAAATGATCCATAATTTGGAAAATTTGGCAAATAAATATCCCGTTCTGAAGCAAGCACCAGGCATGATTTTTTGTGCTTCGTTTGACTTTTGAATTGAGGAGTCTCCAAATTTCACCAAGTGTAGCAACATAAATATCAATATCAGTCAGCATTATTATTACTAGCATTACGTATAACAATATTTTCCACGAAACCCTTAGATGGCACTGATTTTTCTTAATAAAATTTCTCTAGATTTAATCTAGTATCTCAATACCAATATTATCACTACTTTTAAGAAGGCATCACTACTACCTTGAAGAAGGTTCATTAGAATGACAGGAATGATAGAATGTGGAATGATCCACCTTTTTGTCATTTACTTGATAATGAAAGATCTAGGGAAATCTAAGTTTAATACGATCTTCAACGGTTTGTCACATAGTCCTTCAATAGCTTCTGACTAATCAAAAAGGACAGCCATAGCAAAAAGTCAGTTTTTAGCATGTATAACACCAGTTTCCAACTTTTGGAGTTTCCGAACTTCACCAAGTGTAGCAACACATGGTGAAAACGGATCGATCTAACTAACTACTATTGCTAGCAACGTCTAAGACAGTCATTTTTCACAAAACTCAAATACAACGTTGATTCTTTTTAAGGATTTTATCACATATTTGGCCCAGATCCAAGATTCCCAACGTTGGGCGTAGGTCCTCCCGGTGGGCCATGGCAATATTTTGGTGGGTCATGGGCGGGGAATGACGTGCAACCTTCGGCTGACAATACTCAGGAGCTTTAATTTAAATATATATATATATATATATATATATATATATATATATATATATATATATATATATATATATATATATATATATATATCTTCTATATATATAAAAATAAGTTGTCTGTCTGTCTGTGGATCAGGTGACGTCATGTTTCTGTGTCGGCTGACGTCATGTTTTCGACTGAGGAAATTACAGACCGGGACATCGGGACACAAATGACGACCGGGACACCGGCACATAGGGAATATAAATGACGACCAGGACACAAGGAATGTTCGATTAGCAATCACCATCAACAAAGCACCGGGACACAAATGACGACCGGGACACAGGGAGTATAAATGACGACCAGGATGTAAGTAAAAAAAAATTAAAAACTAAAAAAAAGGTGAAAACTACAAAAAAACTAAAAAGAAAAAAACTAAAAACTAATAAAAAACTAAAAAAGCTAAAAAGCTAAAAAAAACTAAAAAATAAAATAAAATGATAAAGGAAAAAAAAATGAAAAATAAAGGAGAAAAACAAAACTAAAAAAAAGAAAAAAAAACTAAAAAAAGGTAAAAAACTAAAACCTAAAAAAAGACCAATTCAAAAACGAATGTATATACAGATCGGGACACAAATGACGACCGGGACACCGGGACATGACGACCGGGACACAGGGACACAACTACAACAGGGACGCCGGGGGGCTCAGGGGGATATATAAATGACGATGGCGACACAGGGAATCGTCGATTAGCAATCACCATCAACAAAGCTCAAGGGCAATCATAAGAATCATGAGGTATAGATCTGAATACGGATTGTTTTCCCATGGACCATTATATGTTTTCATGTTCAAGAGTCGTTAAACCTGACATTCTATTTATATGCACAGACAATGGGACAGCAAAGAATGTTGTATATTCGCAAGTTTTACTTTATATTCGCAAGTTTATATATATATATATATATATATATATATATATATATATATATATATATATATATATATATATATATTCACAGGTGGGACATAGGGACACAACTACAATGGCGCGTAACTAATATGGCGCGTAACGACTTACGCGCGCGGGGGGACTTGGGGGGGCGCGAAGCACCCCCATCAACTAGGTGTTGGGGTGGCGCGAAGCGCCACCCCAACAGCTAGTATATATATATATATATATCTATATATATAAAAATAAGTTGTCTGTGTGTGGATCTGTGGATGGATCAGGTGACGTCACCTGAAAAAACTGGATCAGGTGACGTCAAAACTGAAAAAACTAAAAAAAGGCAAAAACTACAAAAAAAACTAAAAACTAATAAAAAAAATAAAAAAGCTAAAAAACTAAAAAAACTAAAAAAAGGCAAAAACTACAAAAAAAACTAAAAACTAATAAAAAAGCTAAAAAACTAAAAAAACTAAAAAAAGGCAAAAACTACAAAAAAAAACTAAAAACTAATAAAAAAAATAAAAAAGCTAAAAAACTAAAAAAACTAAAAAAAGGTAAAAAACTAAAAAAACTAAAAACTAAAAAAAACTAAAAAAAAGGAAAAAACTGAAAAATAAGCTAAAATAAAGGTAAAAACCAATAAAAAACTAAAAAAAAAAACTGAAAAAACTAAAAAAAGGCAAAAACTACAAAAAAAACTAAAAACTAATAAAAAAAGTAAAAAAGCTAAAAAACTAAAAAAACTAAAAAAACTAAAAAAAGGTAAAAAACTAAAAAAAATAAAAAATAAAAAAAAACTAAAAAAAAGGAAAAAACTGAAAAATAAGCTAAAATAAAGGTAAAAACCAATAAAAAACTAAAAAGAAAAAAAGGAAAAAACTAAAAAAAATTTTCATCTAAAAAACTAAAAAAAACTAAAAAAGGTAAAAACTAAAAGAACTAAAAAAGAAAAAAATAAATGACGACACTCAAAGAGAAAGCGACCAGGACAAAAGGAATGTTCGATTAGCAATCAACAAAGCACCGGGACACAGGGAGTATAAATGAAAAAAGCTAAAAAACTAAAAAAACTAAAAAAAGGCAAAAACTACAAAAAAAAACTAAAAACTAATAAAAAAAATAAAAAAGCTAAAAAACTAAAAAAACTAAAAAAACTAAAAAAAGGTAAAAAACTAAAAAAACCAAAAACTAAAAAAAACTAAAAAAAAAGGAAAAAACTGAAAAATAAGCTAAAATAAAGGTAAAAACCAATAAAAAACTAAAAAAAAAACTGAAAAAACCTAAAAAAAGGCAAAAACTACAAAAAAAACTAAAAACTAATAAAAAAAAGTAAAAAAGCTAAAAAACTAAAAAAACTAGAAAAACTAAAAAAAGGTAAAAAACTAAAAAAAATAAAAAATAAAAAAAAATAAAAAAAAGGAAAAAACTGAAAAATAAGCTAAAATAAAGGTAAAAACCAATAAAAAACTAAAAAGAAAAAAAAGAAAAAACTAAAAAAAATTTTCATCTAAAAAACTAAAAAAAACTAAAAAAGGTAAAAACTAAAAGAACTAAAAAAGAAAAAAATAAATGACGACACTCAAAGAGAAAGCGACCAGGACAAAAGGAATGTTCGATTAGCAATCAACAAAGCACCGGGACACAGGGAGTATAAATGACGACCAGAACATAAGTAAAAAAAAAAAACTAACAAAACTAAAAAGAAGGTAAAAACTACAAAAAAACTAAAAAGAAAAAAAAACTAAAAACTAATAAAAAAACTAAAAAATCTAAAAATCTAAATAAACTAAAAAAGAAAAAAAAAAGGAAAAAAATAAAGGAGAAAAACAAAACTAAAAAACGAATGTATATACAGACCGGGACACCGGGATACAAATGACGACCGGGACACAGGGAATATAAATGACGACCGGGACACAGGGACACAACTACAACAGGGACACCGGGGGAAACAGGGGGATATAAATGACGACCGGGACACCGGGACAGGGAATGGTCGATTAGCAATCACCATCAACAAAGCTCAAGGGCAATCATTAGAATCATGAGGTATAGATCTGAATACAGATTGTTTTCCCATGGACCATTATATGTTGCATGTTCAAGAGTCGGTAAACCTGACAATCTATTTATATGCAAAGACAATGGGACAGCAAAGAATGTTGTATATTCGCAAGTTTTACGTAGTTAAAACCATATATATATATATATATATATATATATATATATATCTATCTATCTATATTCACAGGTGGGACATAGGGACACAACTACAATGGCGCGTAACTATTTTGGCGCGTAACGACTTACGCGCGCGGGGGGGGCTTGGGGGGGCGCGAAGCGCCCCCACCAACTAGGTGTTGGGGTGGCGCGAAGCGCCACCCCAACAGCTAGTATATATATATATGTGAATGAGGTCACATCATTATACATTTAAAGACCAAAAAAGATGCACCAAAGAATTGTAATGGTGTCATACAATTATGGAAGGTGTTGTATTCAAACAATATTTTTCAATTAGCAAAAAATATGCCCCCACCCCTCCCAAAAAAAACAAAACAAAACAAAAACAGATTAATCGCCTTATAAGCTAAAAATTTAAATATCATGAGGGGGTACCAGGATTTTAGGAATGCCAAGATGGGGCATGTCCCCATGGGAGCCTCTGGTCAAGAATGCTGACTGATGTATTATAAATTAATGCTTTTACTAGCACCATCTATAATCTTATTTCTTCTAAAAAGCAAAACATAGTGTTGAATTTTCTTACTTTATATGTACGGATTTTAAGTCGCCTTTCTCTTGCCTCTCTGTTTTGCTCCAGGCAGGAGTTGACGAAAGTAAAAACCTGCTCCATAACTGCATCCTGTCTCGTATCATCATTGCCTTTCAGTAGCTCATAGCGTCGTTTCCCCTCTGTATCAATAACTTCTAGTCGTTTGGGAGCATTCATACCGCCAACATTGTCAATACGCGAGGAGTAGCTGTTTATTCCTGATATAAGAAAACACATTTTTAAAATCAGGAAATCATTTAAGAATAAAACTTTTTTCTAACATTGGAGCCAAGAACGCACAAGGGAATTTATTACGGGGGAGGTAGCAAGCTTCTAAATATAAAAGGAAAATTAGAACATTTTTTAAGTTTAGTAGGGGCAAGCAGTCAAAGCCCCCGTGCCCGATTCAATATGAACGGGGTTTCTATAAAACCTTTCTATAAAAGAAAATCGCATTTAAAAAGCGGTAAAAGAATTATAATAAAAATCTTACAGACAAACGAACAAAATAGATATTTACTGACGAAAAACATTAAATAATTCAACTAACTGTCAAATAATAATTTCATAATTGATAGGGAATAGAATTACTAAGTAACGTAATAAACAATAATAAAGAACATAACTAATACATGAATATCTTTCTCTAGTGCATCAAAATTTTTCACTGTTATGCTGATTGGTCAAATAAGTTTTCTTTCCACCTTCATCCTTCTTGTGTTCTGCAGATTTCAGCTATGTGGATTTTAGGTCGTGTCCACACCAGTGTCTCAGTCAGAAAATCATATGAAAACGTCAGAGTGGTACCAGTGTTTGATTTCTTCTCTTACTAGTACTTTGTGCACCGTGTTTGCACAAAGTTTGCAAAAAGCCAAGACAGATAGTCTGAGCAAGAGGCTAAGCTGGAATACGCCTTTTTCAGGATTGTAAAAAAAATGATGTTATTTCCACTTGTTGATAGATTGTCTATCATCCATCCATCCTAGGTCAGAACTAAGGTAAATAGTCATAGAGCTAAAGGATAATAAAAATTTTTGGGTTGACTCATGACGGTTTGTTTTCCATTAAAATCAAGTTGCCATCAATCCATGGCCAATTGGAGAAAAAGCCAAGACAGATAGTCTGAGTGAGAGGCAAAGCTGGCAGAAGCCTTTTTCAGGATTGTATGAAAATGATGTCATTTTCACTTGTTGATAGATAGTCTATCGTCCATCCATCCTAGGTCAGAACTAAGGTAGATGACCATAGAATTAAGGGATGAGCAAGATTTTTGAGTTGACTCATAACGATTTGTTTTGAAATAAAATCAAGTTGCCATCAAGCCATGGCCAATTGGAGAAAAAGCCAAGACAGATAGTCTGAGTTAGAGGCAAAGCTGGCAGAAGCATTTTTCAGGATTGTATGAAAATGATGTCATTTTCACTTGTTGATAGATAGTCTGTCCTCCATCCATCCTAGGTCAGAACTAAGGTAGATGATCATAGAATTAAGGGATGAGCGAGATTTTTGAGTTGACTCATTGTAACATCCTCCTGCTTGCTATGTTGTGCATATGCTTTAGCTTATGTTTTGCTACGCTACGCTTGTGCTTATATTATGCTTTACTTTGCAGATTGTTGTAACCAGGGTTTCTAATATACTGCTTAACAATTGACGAGACGGAAATTTCTACACTCATAACGATTTGTTTTGAAATAAAATCAAGTTGCCATCAAGCCATGGCTAATTGGAGAAAAAGCCAAGACAGATAGTCTGAGTGAGAGGCAAAGCTGACAGAAGCCTTTTCCTGGATTGAATGAAAACGATGTCATTTTCACAAGTTGATAGTTTGTCTATCTTTAACCCATCCTAGAGTAAAACTAAGGTGGGTAGTCATAGAACTAAAAAATAATCAAGATTTAAGGTTGACTCATGACGGTTTGTTTGGTTTGTTTTCTTACAAGCAAAGCAAAGCTAATGCATCGGACTATGAATAGTCACCTAGGAACTTATTTTAACATTATGTTTCAACTAGGAAATCCGGTCCGTAATTTTTCAACTGCACCAGCTCAAAATTTCCAAACACCTATTACTTCGTCGACGTAACCTACTTTTTCTTCTCGGTAAAAGGGACAGAATTGTTGGTTAGATGTACCCAATGCTATTAAAGACACTAAAGAGTTATCTGAGCTTACGATTCGAGGTAAAGAACTTTTTTTTACTATTTATGGCTAAAGGGATTACTCTCTGGCCAAAATGGAATAAGTTTTTTTTTATTTAAGTGGTTAATTATTAATAAATACGGTTATGATGCTGGAAGATGAGATGGTTATGACTCATTTTAAAGGTAATGGTCATGTCTACTTGCGTTTTATAAACTTGTCTTGATAACACCAGAGTAAAGTGCCATATAGAGCCAAAATAACAATTTTTGATATAACTAATGTTAATTTAATTTGAGTTCGAGATAAACAGAAGCCAGAACATGTACCCAGGGTATAAAAATAGTGTATCTGCAATCTCTTAGGAACAATTGGGGGGCCTAAGTTAGAACCTTTATGGAGTCTTGGAAGGGCAAGAGGAATTTGAATAGCATATTTAGGGAAAGGAATAAGTGTCCTAAAACATTTCTGTCTCCTAAATATAGGTTCGCCCAAAAAGGAGCCAATCAGTTTTTCTTGAAAGCTTGGTACTTTTAGTTGGAAATTAGTGAGCCAAAAGGACCCTATGCTCACAAAAAAAAAGAAAAATAAAAGTAACCTTTTCTACCTTGACTTTAAATGGGCCAAAGGGACCGAAAGTCATTTTCCAAAAATCTTGAAAAAAATCATTTCGACCAAGAATGGGCTAAAACTTATTTCTTCTGATCAGCTATAAGTCATAATACTTTTATTCGGCCCAGTTACGGGCAAAGCTGGTTACTTGTTACTTCTAACCAGTTACTTTCAAAAATTCAACTTGGAATCTTACAGCGTTAAGAAATAACAACCGTAATAACATTTTGACTAATGAATTCACATGTTCTGAATTGGAAAATCAAATAAAAAAACAAGTTTTTTTAAATGAAAGTAAGGAGCGACATTAAAACTTAAAACGAACAAAAATTACTCCGTATATGAAAGGGGCTTTTCCACCTCAACGCCTCACTCTTTACACTAAAGTTTGACTCTTTCTCTTAACCCTACTTCTTAAAACAGTAAAAAACTGTAGCGTAAAAAGCTTAAATTCTGTCCCAATTCCTTAAGAATGACTCTTGAATCACAAAGGCCGTAGAATAAATAGTTAAAATCACTAAAAATACTTTAGCGTAAAGAGAGAGGTATGACGAGGAGGTAAACCACTCATATGCGTAATAATTTCAGCTGTTTTAAGTTTTAATGCTGCTCCTCACTTTCAGTAGAAAAAAAACTTTTCATATTTATTTTTTCATTGTTTTTTTTAAATAAATGCTAAAAAATCCTGCGCCCCCTTCATTGAAAATCTCTTCCCAATTGAGAAGTTTTTACATGGAAAGATCCTCCCACGTAACCCCTCCCCCACCTCAACACTCCCTCCCAAACCAAAAAATCCCCCTGAAAACGTCCGCACACTTCCCAGTAACACAGGTCTAAGTTTGTAACTTGCAACCCCTCCCACGGGGACTGCGGGGGAGTAAGTCGTCCCCAAAGATATAGTTATTAGGTTTTTCGACTATGGTGAATAAAATGGCTATCTCAGAATGTTGATCTGATGACATTGGGGAAAAATGAGCGTGGGAGGGGGCCTAGGTGCCCTCCAATTTTTTGGTCACTTAAAAAGGGCACTAGAACTTTCAATTTCCGTTAGAATGAACCCTCTCGCGATATTCTAGGACCACTGGGTCGATACGATCCCCCCAGGGGAAAAAACAAAAAAACAAACAAAAAAAAAAACAAATAAACACGCATCTGTGATTTGTCTTCTGGCAAAAAATGCGAAATTCCACATTTTTGTAGATAGGAGCTTGAAACTTCTACATAAGGTTCTCTGATACGCTGAATCTGATGGTGTGATTTTCGTTAAGATTGTATGACTTTTAGGGGTTGTTTTTTCTAAAATTAGGCAAATTTTCTCAGGCTCGTAACTTTTGATAAGTAAGACTAATCTTGATGAAAGTTATATATTTAAAATCAGCATTAAAATGCGATTTTTTATGTAACTATTGGTATCAAAATTCCATTTTTTAGAGTTTCGGTTACTATTGAGCCGGGTCGCTCCTTACTACAGTTCGTTACCACGAACTGTTTGATTTGCAGGAACTTCAGAAACTCATATCCCAGGGGTAGAAAACATGAAATTAGGCGATATACAATTTATCTACTCAGCAGAAGGGATGGAATGTATAGGCATGCAGTAGGAATCAAGATGAATAAGGCAGCTAGCTAAGTCTCGTTAACTTGAGAAAGTGGTAGTAGTAGAATGGTAATTGCTCATTCATGAATGAAAAGTGCAGGGTGTCAGTCATAGTAGCATATGCTCCAACAGAACCGACTGATGGAGATAGTAGTGATTCGGATGAATCTTACTTGAAATTAGAGGAACAAATAGACTGGATCCCAACCATAAATATGGTATTTTCATTGGAGTATTTTAATGTTCTGATAGTATCCTAGCCTAGGCAAATTCGGTGTATGAGAAGAAAACAGTACTGGCTACAGACTTTGGTACTTGTGCAATATTCAGAACACACTCAATAAGTGAAGTTAGGTTCTTTCGTGAAAAAAACTACGATGCAGGTACATTTTAATTAAGTATTTTATATATAGAGGTGGTTAGGTTCGGTTAAGTTAGGTATTTGATACAATGCACAACAACCACCCATCCCCCCCCCCTAATGTGCATATATAAAGCCCAAAATTTGATAAAACTAATGAAATAAAACAAAATACGATGCAAATATGATACTTTATTAGGAAAATTGTAAAATTACAACTTAGAATTGTATACCCAGAACGCAGAAATGTCGTTAAGAATTGCGTTAAAAGGAAATCTTTCTTCTGCCTTTACTGCCGCCCGCCACATGTACTCTACTAAGTATGATTGTAAATGATGGCGGGATGTACCTCGGTGCCGTTTATTACGCCACTTTACGGAACCCCTCATTCTCTCTACTTTTTGTTAGAGGCACCGGTTTCTGGGGTCGACAAAAGCCTATTGCTACACTTCCAAAAATGTTGCTTCTCGTATGAGTATACAGTCATGTTGTGTCCATTGACGCACTGTTTTGTTGTGGGCAACAACCCCTTATCCTGGAAAAATATAATTGCCTCTTTTCAGTCTCTGGCAAATCCCTAATCTTCATTTCAAAATCCATGTTCATACGCTATCTTCTATCACTATGCGTAGCAAACTAAATTGAGTTTTGTATTTGTGGCTATGAAACCGGATTCTCTCAGCAAAATTCTTGAGTGTGTTCTGAATTGAATTAAATCAATTGAATAATGAACAAGTACCAAATATTTCATTAAAATATGCCTGCATCGTAGTTTGTTTCACGAAAGAACATAACTTCACATATTAAGTGTGTTCTGAATAATACACAAATACCCAGACCTTTTGTAATTTTGTAGGTATAACAATCTAGTTATAACCAATACGGAGTTTGGTCATAAAATGGCCTACAAGTTGACATAGTATTCATGTGATGTTAAGACAGCAAACCTTATTGATTATTTTATAGTGAACCAAAGACTGGCAGGATTAATACAAGGTATTATGGTGTATAGGAGTGTTGTTATTGATGTAAAAAGAAAATATCACCATCTAGTAGTGTCTAGGGTTAATTTAAAGCAAAAATTTCGGAAGGGTAACTACATCCCGGGAAGTTATTATGTTGGTAGACTACAGGATGAGAATTTGAGAAGAACTTTCCAGGAATAGTTTGAATACTAAACTTGAGAGTTTAAAATTTGACAACATGGAAGATGGTTGAAATAACTTTCGGATGGGTTATTGGGTTTTCATTGGGTTACTTTAACGTTCTGATGGTATCCTAGCCTAGGTAAATTTGGTGTAGGAAAGGAAAATAGCTGCGGTTATACACTGCAGTAATTTTGTAGTTATTGCAATCTAGTTATGACAGAGAATATTGTCATAAAATAAATCGTAAGTTAACATGATATTAGCATGAAGGCAAAACTCTTATTCATTATGTGATTGTATATCAAAGACTGGCATGATCCATACAACATAATAAGGTACATAAGTGAGCTAATTGATGTTAAAAGCAAAGATAACCATCTAGCACTGACTAAAGTTAGTGTGAAGCTAAAACAAAACTATAAATTATATTAAACAAGTTAAAATACATTAAATTATAAACAATCAGTCTATTAGTTCTCTCAAGTAAGCTTATTATAAGCTTATTATAAGATTATTAGTGATTAATTTTTTGTAGATGTTTTGACAAGTAAAAAACAAACTTTTCAAAATATACATTGTTTTTAATAAAACGCAAATAACACTCAAGCTGATTGAGGATCTAACTCTTGATCCTCAAAAGTTTGAGGAGGGGTTAGCACCAATATTATTTGTATAGCTTGAATGAGCTTGTGATATTTTTTTTTTGCGTTATTGTTGAAGTTATCGCAAATGACGCTCTGGCCATTAGAAATTTTAAGGGGGCGGTAGTGCTACTCTTATGCGTGTGGATTTTATTCATTTTAAACTTGATTTGATTACTAATTTTAGTTCATGTTCCGTTTTTGGATTGAATATAGATATCAAATAAAGATAAAAGATGCTGCTATGGATGAACAGATCTCATCTTATTGAAAGAACAATAATTATATACATATATATTTGGTACCTGTATGATATACACCCTACCTAATAATCTTACAATATATTTTTCTGACGCTCAATCCTAATGAAATACACCAAAGTAAGATAAAAATATAATTCTTTGGAAACAAATTTGGACTGTATATTTGCATTTTAAGGGGGGGGGGGAGTATAGCGAGTCTCCATGCCTAATATGTTAGGTACAATTATTCTGCATGTTATGTAGCAAGATTTTTTTTTTAACTTTACACTGTCCAAATACCTTACCCCCAACCTGACCCCAAATGTGCAAATGTATAGCCCAAATTATATGTTTTCCATCTATTCTGTCAGTTCTCTTTGTCTTGTCTCACGCTAAGCTGAAAGAAACTACCGGAAAAATACGGTTCTATAATGCGTCAATGAATGAACAACTTAATGCGGTAAGGCATATATCCCACAATTACCATAAATTTCTTTTATCTATCTGTGAATCTTTCCCATAAACGGCGCTATAGTTTTTTCTGAAATTTGATATTCTATCATTTTCTGATGGAAAAAAAAGGATCTTGATAGGTTATGACTCTGGGAAAATTTGTTCAGGGCCTTAATTTTGGGAAAACTTTTTTCATATAAATGACGTCACAAATACTTCGATAGTTTAGAAAAATTTGTTGGTATAAATATTTAAAAGGTTTACCAAATTAAGTAAATATGAATTAAAAGTTATTTAGCGAAAAATATTAAAAAAAAGACTATCTTTTGTTTCACCGTGCGAAACTTAGAAAACCAGGTACTGAATCCTAAAAGAACAGAAATCAAACAGTTCGTGGTAACGAACTGTAGGGGCGACCTGGCTCAATAGTGACCAAAACTACAAAAAAATAGAATTTCGACACCAATAGTTACATCAAAAGAATCGCATTTTAATGCTGATTTAAATATATAAGTTTCATCAAGTTTAGTCTTACCTATCAAAAGTAACGATCCTGAGAAAACTTGCCTTATTTTACAAAAAATAGGGGGAAACACGCCCTGAAAGTCATACGAAGGAGGCACAAAAGCACAAAAGAGTTGAAGGAGAATCAACCCATCAGATTCACCGTATCAGAGAACCCTAATGTAGAAGTTTCAATCTCCTATCTACAAAAATGTGGAATTTCGCATTTTTTGCTAGAAGACAGATCACGGTTACGTGTTAATTTGTTGTTTTTTTTTGTTGCTTTTTTCCCCCAGGGGTAATCGTATCGATTCAGTGGTCCTAGAATGTCACGAGAGGGCTTATTCTAACGGAAATTAGAAGTTCTAGTGCCCTTTTTAAGTGACCAAAAAAATCAGAGGGCACCTAGGCCCCCTCCCACACTCATTTTTCCCCAAAGTCTCCGGATCAAAATTCTGAGATAGCCACTTTATGCACCATAGTCGAAAAACCTAATAACTAAATCTTTGGGGACGACTTACTCTCCCACAGTCCCAGTAGGAGGGGCTACAAATTACAAACTTTGACATATAGTAATGGTTATTGGGAAGTGTACAGACGCTTTCAGGGGGATTTTTTTTGGTTTTGCGGGGTGGGGGAGAAGTTGAGAAGGGGGGGTGGTTACGTGGTAGGATATTTCCATGGAGGAATTTGTCATGAGAGAAGAGAATTTCAATGAAGGGGGCGCAGAATTTTCTAGCATTATCGAAAAAAAAAAACAATGAAAAAATAAATATGAAAAGTTTTTTCAACTGAAAGTAAGGACCAGCATTAAAACTTCAAAGGAACAGAAATTATTACACATATGAGGGTTTCACCTCCTCGTAATATCTCGCTCTTTACGCTAAAATATTTTAATAATTTCAACTATTTGTTCTACGGCCTTTGTGATTCGGGGGTTATTCTTAAGGAATTGGGACAAAATTTAAGCTTTAGTGTAAAAAGTGAGGTATTGACGAAGGGGCGAACCCCCTCATACACGTAATAAAAACATACGAATATAGAAGTTCATTACGTACGTTAATTCGTAAGTTTCGTATATTTTTTGACGTTTGTAAAAATTTAAGTTCTAGTTGCCTTTTAAAGTAATCAAAAAATTGGAGGGCAACTAGGCCTCCTCCCCCGCTCCTTTTTTCTCGAAATCTTCCGGTTAAAACTATGAGAAAGCTATTTAGCCAAAAAAATTAATATGCAAATTTCATTTTAATTATTTATGTGCGGAGAGCCAAAATCAAACCATACATTAATTCAAAAACGTTCAGAAATTACATAAAATTTTTTTTTTTTTTTAACTGAAAGTAAGGAGCGACATTAAAACTTAAAACGAACAGAAATTACTCCGTATATGAAAGGGGCTTTTCCCCTAAGTAAAGTTTTTTACTGTTTTAAAAAATAGAGTCAAGAGAGATAGTCAAACTTTAGCGTAAAGAGCGGGGCGTTGAGGAGGAAAGCCTCTTTCATATACGGAGTAATTTCTGTTCGTTTTAAGTTTCAATGTCGCTCCTTACTCTCAGTTAAAAAAAAACTTGTTTTTTTATTTAATTTCAAGCTTAAAACGAAAAAAATTTATTTACACAAGGATAGGGTTAACGGCCAGAGCTTAACTTTCAAAAGTTCAGAGCTCGATTTGTCACAGCATCAACAGCAAAATAAAAAGAATCAAAAGGCTAATTAAGGTTTATTTATCGTTTTGGGTTTTATTTGTTAGTTGATAGTAATCGTCAGGTAAAAACTAAGTTGTCCCCAAAAGCGGGGAAAAGGTAGTAAGGAATGATTTTAGAGAAATCGGAAATTGAAGTGGGTAAAGACGGAGATTTGAATGGATTCGGATGGAGGCAGAGCGTACGTGGCTGTGTTAGCCTTAGGCGTTTTTAGGTTTTAAGTTTGAACTGCTATATTTATGGTCGTCTTAGATTAAATTTTCTCTTTATTTTTCTTTAAGAAACTTCTTTTTTGGAAAACAATTTAAAAATTACTTACAAGAAGAACAGAGATACCTTATAGAATGATTAATACTACCTATAAGACTATTATACTGCCCACTAGGATTAATTTTCAGATTTGCAGTTAGGGGTGGCAGGATCTCAAATCCACGTAGACTCAGAAGTGGGTGATTTCTGGGTAAGCTTGACAGTTTTGTAGGTAAGTTTGAAAGTTCAATCAAATGGTTATAGAGTACTTCCATCTTTCCAATGATATTGCGAACCCTGCTTTGTTTTAACTTCGTTATGATTTGCTTTGCAGCCATGATTCGTTCCTGAAAGCATAAGACTAAACAGGATTTACTCACTACAAATGCATTGAATATATTGAAATAACTCGTAAATAGAAACAGAGGGAAAAAATATAAGAATAAATATATTCCTATGATAGAAATGCATAGAAATAACCCTTTATATATGGAATCCGTGGAAAAAACTTGTCAAAAAAAACAGAGAGAGAAAAAATGTTGGAATAAATATATTTCCATGATAAAAATGCATAGAAATAACCCTAATATATGGAATATATGGACATAAGTCATCAATAGTCAACCAGCTATATATGGAATGCATGGAAATAACTCGTCAAAAGAAACAGAGAGAAAAGATAAATATATTTCCATGATAAAAATGCATAGAAATTACCCTAATATACATTAGTTTATCATTAGGCTATCATGAATATATATAGAAATAAGTCATCAATAGGAACAGAGAAAAAAAATAGTGGAATAAATATATTCCTATGACATAAATGCATAGACACAACCCACAATATATAAGATACATGGAAATAACTTGTCAATAGAAATAGAGAAAAAATAGTATATTCTTATGACAGAAATGCATAGCAATAACCCACTATATATGGAATACATGGAAATAACTAGTCAATTGAAATAGAGATAAAAAATATTTAAAATGGAAATAACTCGTCAATAGAAACAGAGAGAAAAAAAATATTGGAATAAATATATTCCTATGATAGAAATACATAGAAATAACATACTTTCGACAGTTCAAACAACAACAGCGAGGCTGCTAATAGTTATTCTTTGAGATATTGCCGGAAACACAGTAGACTAATCAAATATTTATTTTCTGAAAACACCAATTAAGTGAATATTTTACTAATAATGATGAGTTCTGCTATTCCAAATCAATCTTAGCGCCATCCTTGGCCAAAACACTTATATTATGCATATTAGCCTCTTTCAGAATTGTTTAATCAATATTTGGAAGCTAGAGACCTTATTTTGAAATTTATAAGGATTTTGCCCCTGCTAAATTCCAATGTCAGGTGAGAGCCTTAAATGTTTTCGAATAACCATAAACATTAAGTAAAAACTTAAAAAACAAATTCAAGCATTAGATTGGTTTGGTTGATTGATTACTTTATTTCCATGCATAAAAAAATCAATCGAATAAACATTGGGCAATTCAGGCAATGTGATAAAACGGCATCCCCCCTCTCTCCATATGCTAGGATTAAGAAAGAATAGAAGGAGGAAATTTATATAGGGCAAGGTTGAAAAAAAGGGAAACTAAAGTGAATAATATTAGCAAGGGAGAATTTTTCAACCACAATTCCACAAGTGAACAAATTGTATTTTTTCTTTGAAGGGTGACGTCGAAAATAAAATAATTACTTTTCCTCAATGCGTGGGAAGAGCAGGGCAATTTAATGCATTTTTGGGGCTTTTTTTTTAGGAAAATGAGTGGTCTAAGGGAGGATATTTTCGCAGGTATTACACTAGGGAGGAATTGGTGGATATTATATTAAATGACAGAAGTTTTATGGGGTTAAAGAAGTTCGGAAAATTTGTGGGTACAGGTATGACACATACGGACTAATTTTTGTAGTCTATTTATAAATAAATTCTAAATTTAGGGCGTGTCTTTATTTGTGTTTATTATGTTGTTGTATTTTTGCATTATCCATGACCTATAAAGGAATTTCGTGTTAATAAATATCCTATTGTATCATACTATATCATAGCCGCTAATTAAACCACTAAATTCAATTCAATTTGTTTTTAACCCATCTTTTACAAAAAAGGGGGAAAAAATGGGAATTTTTGTAGTCTATTTATAAATAAATTCTAAATTTAGGGCGTGTCTTTATTTGTGTTTATTATGTTGTTGTATTTTTGCATTATCCATGACCTATAAAGGAATTTCGTGTTAATAAATATCCTATTGTATCATACTATATCATAGCCGCTAATTAAACCACTAAATTCAATTCAATTTGTTTTTAACCCATCTTTTACAAAAAAAAAGGCGAAACGCCTTTAAGATGGAGTAATAATAATAAAAAAACAAGCTAAAAATATATACAAATCAAATCAACACCAAGAAACAATCAAATAAATAATGCAGACCAAGGCTGAGATACTATCGACACACTTATCAACAACACATATAGGCGAAACTGGGCGGAATTTATTCATTAAGTAACTGTTTTTAGTCCAATCAGGGTAACTGAGAAGGAGTTTAGCATAATGAAAAAAATACTCTACGAACAGATAGTTTCTGAGGCTCACTAAAAAACTACCAAACCGGACAAAGAAAAAGGAGATGAGGTACAACTAGGCTATTATAAATTTTTACAAGATTTAATGCATCTATGTGTTTAATATTAGATACAATTGAAGCATAAGCAATTCTTAGTTTTTTCTTCAAATTTTCAAGGAATAGTTTCACAGTTTCTTTCGTATTTTCTCCAATTGGCATTCCAATTGATAAACTAATTTTTGAGAAAGGAAGACTTGAGCATTATCAAAAGATAAAGAATTAGGGCTATTTATCTCTTTAAAATTGAAAGCTACAACAGAAGTTTTTCTACATTGAAAGAAAGCACGATATGGTTACTGGTTCAATTTAAACCAAAAGTTAACATTAATTTGAAACTTAAAAGCCATAAAGCTGAATGAGTGTTTTCGAACTGAACCATAAACATTAAATCAAAACTTTACATAGGTTTTTTGTAAAAAGAAAAAAAAACGTGGATGCTGTAACCAGAACGTCACTAGGATCCACTTATAGTGCGACTAATTATATTAATATTCTTAGTATTCCTTATAAGGGTCTCCGACAAGGGGAAACAAATTAATTCAAAACTTAGCTGAAAACACTGATCCAAATATTAAAAACTAAATTCAGCTTGTTACCAACATTGAATATTTTTTAGAACTGAAGCATAAAAATAAATTCAAAACCTTACAAAAGTGTTAAAAAAGATACGAGCGTCTGAACTAGGAGGCTCTACGGTTGAATTATAATACCAGTTATTATAGATCTATTTACATTCTTAGTATTCCTTATGAGGCTAAATAGCTCCTGACAAGGGAAAACACAGTAATTCAAAACATTACTCAAAACAACAATCCAAAACATATAAACCACAAAATTGAATAAGTATATTTTAATTGAACCACAAGGGTTAATTGAAAATTCTAAATAAGTATTTTGACAAAAGTGATATGGGGTTTTATCAAATTATGATAACAATAATTATATTTTCATTCTTAATATTGATTTTGAGGCTAAGTAGCCTATGGCAAGCAAAAATACATTAAATAAAAACCCAGTACAAAAGAATAATCCTAAACTTAAAAACCCTAAAACTCAGTAAGTAATACGAAGTGTATTCACATCCCTAATATTCCTCATGAGGCTAACTGACTTTTGACAAAAGAAAACACATTAATTCAAAAACAACTCAAAACAGCAATATAAAGTTTATAAACCACACAATTGAATAAATTTTTTCGAACTAAACCATAAAAATTAATTCAAACCTTGCAAAAGCCTTTTGGCAAAAAGAGATATGGGTTTGAACCAAGGTGGGACTAGGACTGAATTATGATAACAATAATCATGTTACCATTCACAATATTCCTAAAAAGGCTAAATAACTTATGACACGAGTAAAGAACATAAAAAGAAATTTAGTTTATGGCACCGATAAACATTTGAGGGAAGAAAAACATACATAGAGAGAGATAGAGAGAAAAAAAAGAAAGAAAAAAACTCTTGACTTAATTATAGTATCGATTTCACCTAATCTATTTACCCACCTCTAACATTATTGAAATAAACTCGCCCGAAAAAAAATTGTCGAACACGCGGTTTCAATCGGAACTATAGCAAATATTTAATCAAAGAAAATAATAAATATTCAATTCAATGGCTCAAATTTAGAGAAAATAACCAACAAATTAGCCAAGAGCAGTACAGGATGCATGAAAATGAAATTAATGTTGAAGGGGACATCGCTCATACTAAAGCCCTTAGCTTAAAGACTTACCTTTGAAAACTTTGAACAAAGTCTTTTAGTGATGCCATCAAAAGTGCCTACTGAAGATACGTTTTATTTTATTAGAAGTCATAGACTTTTAAGAAGGTAAGTAAATTACGGTTTATTTATTGGTATTTGGATATTTTAATCGACGTTTGATGAAAAAAAGAATAAAGCAAAACAAGATTACCTATTTTTATATTTCCTTTTGCATGACAAGAGACTTTAAGAGTTACAAACTTTGTAACTCTGCCAACAGTATGAATATAAGTTATATTTATAGACAAAAACATAATAAAAGAAAGTTCATTTCAATAAAAAAAACACTTTTTTTTTTTACTTTCCTAACAAGTAACTTGCATCCAGTTTTATGAGTTAATAAAGAAAATTTCATAACTAATGACAATGATGACAATTAGAAGGGCTAAAACTACTCAGCATGACAGAATTAAACTTGAATAATTTAGAAGACAAAAAAGTTTAACACGAAAATTGAGATGCACATTCTACACCTAGCCCGCAGGATTGTCACCCGGTGAAAAAAAATCAGTAGATTTTAATGATTTTTTCGGTTGATTTAGTGGTTTTCTTCAATAATCTACTGATTTATGCGTTGATTTAGTGATTTTTTAGACACTATAAAAAATCACCAGAATAAGTGAAAAATTACTAGGGGTGGCAACCCTGCTAGCGCGGCAGTTTAAAAAGCTTACCGGGTCATTTTTTGTCGGGATACTTGACATCTGAAGAGCCAACAGAAAAGGAATAACATGATGAGGGTGATCCTTAGCACACCTTTCAACCAATCCCAAAATTCCATTGACAAACCCGGCTGAAATACCATCTGTTGGGTTAAGAACACACCTTGCAGTCAATTGGGGCATCAACAAAATGAACTTGTGACTTGGAATGTTAGCTAGCGATCGGGCTAATTCTTGGCAAAGGTCATCGTAGCCAGAGTTGTTTAGCCAAATAGATATAAGCCGGTAAATAGCCGATTTAGAGTGGGTAATAGGAGCGATTTTGAAATATTCCACATAATAGCGTACCGATTCCTGCAAAAAAAAACCCATTAAATACTAAAAGAACGCTTTATAATTCTTCAGGGACGCATATAGAGCAAGAAAAAAAAATGTATATTTATGTTTGGGAATTTATTTCTTCCTAAATAACTTCTAAAATGACACATTTTTAAAAACAGCTTAATTTGCACGTATAGAAAGTCGGTAATAGGTAAATCTGGTACGTCGATCATGAACATGCCCTTTTTTTAACGCTCATGTGCAGTTCTCCCCTCCCGCTCAACCCATAAATCAAGCGTCCGATATAGGTCTGAGAGCAACATTACGCAAAGTTAAATCCATGCAGGAGAAAATAGGACTGCTAAAGCAGAAAATAAGTTGTGTACATGTCAATTTACCCCTCTCCTTCAGCCTCCACCCTAAAAGTGACCACCCCGAATTCTTAGAATTCACTAGGCAGCTTTTCACAACTAGCTAAATCATTGACTTTAATTTGAACAAAAAATCACAGATAATTTGAAATTGTAAAAAGAATGGAGATCCATCGTATTTATTGAACTAATCATATGTCCTCTTCATCTTCAATTTGGACTTGAGCATTGGAGCAACTAGTTTCTTTGCAAGATTTGCAAGCAATGTCATATTCGATTCCATTTCAATGACAACTGCACCGGTCACTATCCCTTAAATCTCATTGGATTGGTGGTCAGAAGTCGCAACGCCCTTTTTAAGATTCAGAGTGATCAGAGGGTGGATAGCCCTCCGCACCTCGTATTTTCCCGAAATATATCTGGTGAAAATTTTGAGATGGTCATTTGTTGTCATAGAAACTCCGAAAACAGCTCATTCGATTGGAAACTGAAAGGTACAGTGCCTTTTTTAATAGGTGAAAGTGATTGGAGGGCAACTAACCCCGTCCCACGCCCACCCTTTCCCCAAACACAACCAACAAAAACTTTGAGATAGCCATTTTGTTCAAAGTAATATAAAGATCCAAAATTATGTCTTTGAGGATGACAAACCCTTGACAGCCCTCAGGGCAAGAGTTGTAAGTTATGTCCAAGGGGTATATAAGGTATATACAGAAAGGGTGATCACATAAACTTCGGAGGGGGCTCATTGGATTTGTAATCATAAGTACTAGAGCCCTTGTTAAGATCCAGATTGATCCAAGGGTGGATACCCTTCCCACACACACACACACACACTTGGCATTTTCCCAAATTCATCTGATATAAATTTTGAGATGGCCATTTATTGTCGCAGAAACTTCAAAAACAGTTCGTTCTATTGGAAATTGAAAGGGACAGTACCCTTTTTAATAGTCGAAAGTGATTATAGGGCAACTAAAACCCTCCCATGCCCACCATTTCCCCAAACACATCCAATCAAAATTTTTTGTTTAGTTTTGTTCAACAGAATTGAAAAGTCTGGAAATTATGTCTTTGAGGATGACAACCCCTTACCGCCCTCAGGACAAGGTTTATAAATTATGCCCTTGGGCATAATCCAATCAAAATTTTGAGATAACCATTATGTTCAACGTAATTGAAATAAACGGAAATAATGTCTTTGAGGATGACCTCCCCTATATAGCCCTCAAGGCAAGGGTTGTAAGTTATGCCCTGGCTCGACTCTCTTACTCTCATTTCAATCCATAAGCTTTAGCCCTGAATGGTACGATTAGAACATCAGAAAATTATCATTTTGAATCTCATTCCTGAAGTTGACAAATTCAATTTATATTTTAGAGCTAGTAAGAATTTCTACAAAGCTCATACTGATAATGCTCTAGTATACTGAGAATTTCTCTCAAACTTAAAAGTGTACCTTAAACAAACGCTCAAAATGAGCATTAACCTAGAAAGCAATTAAACAAAAAAACTTTCTCTCAACTCTTCTTTTTAAAACAGTAAAAAACTTTAGCGTAAAGAGCGGGGCGTTGATGAGGAAGCAGCCTCTTTCATATACGAAGTAATTTCTGTGCATTTTCAGTTTTAATGTCACTCCTTACTTTCAGTTAAAAAAACTTGTTTTTTTTTTATTTAATTTCTGAACGTTTTTGAATCAATGCATGTTTTGATTTTGGCTCTCCGCAGAGGAATAATCAAAACGAAATTTGCATATTTTTTTTTTTTTGGCTCAATGGCTTTCTCATAATTTTGATCGAATGATTTTGAGAAAAAAGAGCGGGGGACGAAGCCTAGTTGCCCCCCGATTTTTTGGTTAATTAAAAAGGCAACTAGAACTTTTAATTTTTTACGAATCTTTTTATTGGTAAAAGATTTACGTAACTTATAAATTAGCTTACGTAAAGAACTTTTGTATTCTCATGTTTTTATTACATATATGAGGGGATTCGCTCCATCGTCAGTACCTCGCTCTTTACACTAAAGCTTGAATTTTATCCCAATTCATTAAGAATGACCCCCTGAATCACAAAAGCCATAGAATAAGTAGTTGAAATTACTGAAAATACTTTAGCGTAAAGAGCGAGGTATTAGAAGGAGGTGAGCCCCTCATATGGGTAATAATTTCTGTTTGTTTTTAGTTTTATTGCTGTTCCTTACTTTCAGCTGAAAAAGCTTTTTCACTTTTATTTTTTAATTGTTTTTTTTTTTAAATAATGCTAGTAAATCCTGCTCTCCCTCCATGGAAATTTTCTTCTCCCATTACAAATTCTCGAAGGAAAGTTCCCCCAGCATATCCCCCTCTTCTCAACCCCTCCCCCAAACCAAAAAAATCCTCCTGAAAACGCCTGTATACTTCCCAATAACCATTACTATATGTAAGCACAGGTCAAAGTTTGTAACTTGTTGCCCCTCCCACGGGGACTGTGGGGGAGTAAGTCGTCCCCAAAGACATAGTTATAAGGTTTTTCGACTACGCTGAATAAAATGGCTATCTCAGAATTTTGATACGTTGACTTTGGGAAAATAATTAGCGTGGGAGGGGGCCTAGGTGCCCTCCAATTTTTTTGGTCACTTAAAAAGGGCACTAGAACTTTTAATTTCCGTTAGAATGAGCCCTCTTGCAACATTCTAGGACAACTGAGTCGATACGATCAACCCTGGAAGAAAAAAAAAAAAAAAAAAAAAAAAAAAAAAAAAAAAAAAAAAAACACGCATCCGTGATCTGCCTTCTGGCAAAAAATGCAAAATTCCACATTTTTGTAGATAGGAGCTCGAAACTTCTACAGTAGGGTTCTCTGATACGCTGAATCTGATGGTGTGATTTTCGTTAAGATTCTATGACTTTTAGGGGGCATTTCCCCCTATTTTCTGAAATAATGCAAATATTCTCAGGCTCGTAACTTTTGATGGGTAAGACTAAACTTGATGAAACTTATATATTTAAAACCAGCATTAAAATACGATTCTTTTGATGTAGCTATTGGTATCAAAATTCCATTTTTTAGAGTTTTGGTTACTATTGAGCCGGGTCGCTCCTTACTACAGTTCGTTACCACGAACTGTTTGATCCTTATGTTTCGGGAGTTGTTCTTAAAAGAATTTTGACAAAAATCAAACTTTAACATTAAGAGCGGGGGGTTGAAAAGGAGGCAGCCCCTTTGATGCATGGAATAATTTCTGCTTATTTTAAGTTTTAATGTGGCTCCTTACTTTCAGTTGAAAAAAACTTTTTGATTGTATTTCAAATAATGCCGACAAATCCTTAAGACACCGCTTGCTTTGACACAAAATAGCTGACACAACAGCTATTTCCGATGATAAAGGTTTTCCACAATGTTAGGGAATTCATAAAAAAAAATATTGTCGCAGATTCGTCAATTAACAAATAAATGAGTGATTCACATGTTAATTCAGTGTATTATATTATCCTGAAAAATTGTACGATGAGAACAGCAGAAGATTGCCATTTTTAACTTCATTCCTGGATTTGACAAATTAAAAAAAAAAAATTGTAAAAAAAAACACAAAAAATAAAAAATAAAACAAAAAAGAGCAAACAGGAGCACTTCAATTTCAACTTCGTTTTCGATTACTATGGCTCTGAAAGAATCAATTCATCTGAGTAATCTCAAAAGCTTACCAACGCAAATTTCTTCTTCTTCCTCAAGAGTTCATCTAGTTCATGTTGATCTGCCTGATTCTCTTTATTAATCCAATAGCTTTTATTATATAAGGTTTTATACTCAGAGGTGTCCTTCCTGGTTTGACGCATTTGCTCCTGAATCTTTTGCCAATCTTCCTGTCTTGCGTTCATTATCCTTTTTTTGCGTTGCACCTCCTCAGAATTTAAAGATTTTGCACTTGAGTCATAGACACGACTTGTATATTCTGCCATTTCTATTATGCATTTAGCCATGTCTTCAGGGTTGCCAGTTAACTCGGCTTCCTCGAGAGCGGGAGTCAGGCACTCAGTTATTATTGACGACGGACTTTCTCGCTGGGAACTTTTAAGCCATTTTGCTTGGGTTAATAACACATCTATGAACAACCTTCCAACCTCAACCTACAATTATATACTGATTCTTGAATATATAACAAGTTTTAAAATAATTCACGATAAGTAAACTACATTCACCGGACCTACAAGGAGGCTACCAGATAAATTAAAGATACAGGGGCTTAAACAAACAAATTTTTGAAAATTTTTATCTAGGTTTTCGGAAGTTAAAGTGTTGCGTTTTGGGTCTTGACGAATGTAAAGACGCATTGGTCTAACGAAAGACTTTACACACTAAAGTTATGTTTTAGGCAGTGGCGTAATTTCTTCAAAATCCTGGGGGCGATGGGGGAAGTTTGAGCCAGTTTTCCAAAATCAATTGAAAATTACAGTGAAAACTGAAAAATGATTCATATAGTACTAAAAATGTCAAGATACACTCAAGAAAACTGACCCATGACTGTGGATGCTTGAATTATGCTAGCGTGTCTTAGTTTTCACAAGATTTTTAGAAAAAACTAAATTTCAGCTGGGGGGAAAACTGAGGTCTGAGGGAGGCAAACGGAGGCCCGGGGGGGCATTTGCTCCCCTGCACCATAGCAAATAATAGCCCTGGTTTTAGGTGTTCACCTTTATAGGCCCCAAGCAAGTTTTCTTGAGTGATTTTATTCAAACTGGAAGTGCAAAAAAGTATAAAGACACCTAGTCAGATATGGTCATCTATCTACATTTTCTGAGGGGAAGGGGAGGTGGACCAAACCTTAAAAAAACTATTTGTAGAAGTGGAGCATATCTTTGAACAAAGAGTTACAGACTGAAGTTTTAAGACTTTCTAATTTTCACAAACTTGTGCATTTCTTAATAGCATGTGTCTTCTATGGAGAGGGGAACGGATCCTCCTCCTTCCTAAACCATGTGGCAAAGCCAATATTTCCAGGTCTCTCAACAGTTTGGGTTATTTGAGCTTCCTTCAATTCGAGAAAGAAAATAGTGAGACTAAGCGGTATAATTAAAAAAAGGAACCATCGATAAGAATTTAAGACCGGTAGTTTGAAATTTCTTATAATAGTTTCGTAGTTGTAGAGCTGGGAGTTGGAAGACTAAACACTTGAAAGACACAACTGAAAAATACACGAAAGAAACATGAAATCAATTAGAGATACTCAGAAGAAACTTACAAATAACCCTCAATTTTATAAGCTTTTTCCAAGATGTTGTTCACCACCAAAAATCAATGGTTTGCCCAAGATCCATAAGAATAATGCTCTTCATCCTATTGTATCAACTATTTATTCACCAGTGACTAAATTAGGAAAATGGTTGGCAACAGCTTCTCGTCAATTTTTGGGGATATCATTTGAATTTTAAAAAATTCCAATGATGTCGTTAACAAAATAAAAACCTTCACTTAGATGACAACACAATTCTTTGCAGTTTTGATGCTGTACTATGTACACAAATTTTGATGTAAAAAAAAATCTCAACATATATTAAAAGAAAAAATGCAGAACAATTTTGAATTGTTACAAGATGTGACTATGGCAAGTATTAACACTGAAATTATTATGAAATTTGTTATTATGATATATTCCTTTGATTCTTGTTGTCTTAGTTTACTTAGGCTGACCATAAACCTACTTGTCGTTTCCAGATTCATTTCTTTGTGTTTTTCATGATTGGCCAGTTTGGCTTTAGATCTTTTATCGCAGGTCACGCACTTCTGCTCTACAGATCATTGCTTATGCAGCTCTCACTTACGGACCATAATGAACAAATTAAAAAGGTGGAAAATCATCATAAGTATGAACATTAAAATACAACCACTAGGTATAACAAAAAAACAACAATTAATATGAGCATGAAACTCCCAACCCTTCACAGTATCAACAGATACTGAAGATATGGCAATTAACTTGAGAACTTATAATGTGGGATATTAAATCCGTGTGTGGATAAGTTTAAACGAAGATGTAACCTACAACCATTGAATTTAACGATAATGCACTACAAGCAAAACTAACTTACACAGCTATTTGGGACATATCATTTACAACTTTTAGGTTATAAATATGTATTAAATGAAACAACGATTTTCCCTCAAAAGACGTAACTGACATATTCAATATATTATAAATTAAAAAAAGGAATTAATACCTTTGCCCCCCCCCAAACAAAATACTGCAGTCCTAACAATAATATCGCAGCCCTCCAAGGTGTAACAACATTTTGCGTATATGACTTTTCCGATTGCGAGTGAATCCGGTTTCTCCAATCTCTATATTTAAATTTACACAGCGGTTTGGCACATGTCATTTACAACTTTAAATTTTTGAATATAGAGGTTAGAAAAAGCGGATTGAGTCGCAATGGCATAAATAGTAAAAGCAAGATGTGGTTACACCTTGGAAGTTTGTTGGAACATTTTTGTTAGGGCTACAATATTGTTTCTGGGTAAAGGTCTTAATTCCTTTTGTTTAATTTATAACATTTTGAACATGTCAGTTACGTCCTTTAAGCGAAAATCTTTCTTTCATTCATTAGATTTAGTGACCCTAAAAGTTGTAAATGATATGTCCCAAATAGCTGTGTAAATTTAAATATAAATGTTAGAGATATCAGATTTGCTTGCAATTGCAATAAGCAGGATGTGCTTACATCTTGGAGGCCTGAGATATTTTTGTTATGGCTACAGTACTTTTTGGGGGGCAAAGGTCTCAATTCCTTTTGTTTAATTTATAACATTTTGAACATGTCAGTTATGTTCTTTAAATGAAAACCGTTCTTTCATTCGATCAATTCTTGTGACCCGAAAAGTTGTAAATAACACGTCCCAAATAGCAATGTAAATTTAAAAATAGGGGCTAGAGAAACCGGATTCACTCGCAATCGGAAAAGTCATATACGCAAAATATGGCTACACCTTGGAGGGCTGCGATATTATTTTTAAGGACTAGAGTTTTTTTTTTTGGGGGGGGGGGGTTTAATTCCTTTTGTTTACTTTATAACATTTTGAATATGTCAGTTACGTCTTTTGAGTGAAGATCGTTGTTTCATTCAATACATTTTTATGACCCTAAAAGTTCTAAATGACACATCCCAAATAGCTATGTATTATTTAAATATAGAGGTTAGAGAAACCAGATTCACCTGCAATGGGAAAAGTCATGCACGAAAGATTGGTTACACCTTGGAGGGATGCGACATTACTGTTAGGGCAAGAATATTTTTGTGTGTGGGGGGGGGGACAAAAATACTGTAATCCTAACAATAATGTCGCAGCCCTCCAAGGTGTAACCACATTTTGTGTCTATGACTTTTTCCCATTGCAAGTGAATCCAGTTTCTCTAACCTCTATATTTTAATTTACACGGCTATTTGGAACATGTCATTTACAACTTTTAGGGTCATAAAAATGTATTGAATGAGACAACACTTTTCACTCAAAAGACGTAACTGACATGTTCAAAACGGTATAAGCTAAACAAAAGGAATCAACATCTTTGCCAACCCCCCTCAAAAAAATATTCTGTGGCCCAAACAATAATGTCGCAGCCCTCCAAGGTGTAACCAATTTCGCGTATACAACTTTTGCCATTGCGAGAAAATCCGGTTTCTCTAACCTCTCTGGAGGTTAGATAATCTCTGGAGGTATTATAAATGCGCTACACTTTCAACGAGTGCTATTCGTCTTTGTCAATTCAAGATTTACGGGAATATATATAATTCCTTGTGTAGGAAAGCCAAATCTCTCTATTATCTAAATAATTTTGCTGCGTGTAATAAGGATATTCGTAAAACTTGGAAGGTAATAAATTCTGTGCTTAAACCTAGTTCTCAATATAGCTCTTTACCTATGAGTCTGGTCATTGGTGATGAGACTGTAGAGGGTGAGCTTAATGTCCAAGAAGCATTTACTTCATTTTTTGCTAGTATTGGTAATAATATCGCTTCCACAGCTACTTTATCAAACAGTTCGTGGTAACGAACTGTAGTAAGGAGCGACCCGGCTCAATAGTAACCAAAACTCTAAAAAATGGAATTTTGATACCAATACCTACATCAAAAGAATTGCATTTTAACGCTGATTTTAAATATATAAGTTTCATCAAGTTTAGTTTTACCCATCAAAAGTTACGAGCCTGAGAAAATTGGCGTTATTTTAGAAAATAGGGGGAAACGCCCCCTAGAAGTCATAGAATCTTAACGAAAATCACACCATCAGATTCAGCGTATCAGAGAACCCTACTGTAGAAGTTTCAAGCTCCTATCTACAAAAATGTGGAATTTTGTATTTTTTGCCAGAAGGCAGATTACGGATGCGTGTTTATTTGTTTTTTTGTTTGTTTTTTTTTCCCCAGGGGTGATCGTATCGACCCAGTTGTCCTAGAATGTTGCAAGAGGGCTCATTCTAACGGAAATGAAAAATTCTAGTGCCCTTTTTAAGTGACCAAAAAAATTGGAGGGCACCTAGGCCCCCTCCCACACTAATTATTTTACCAAAGTCAACGGATCAAAATTCTGAGATAGCCATTTTATTCAGCATAGTCTAAAAACCTTATAACTATGTCTTTGGGGACGACTTACTCCCCCACAGTCCCCATGGGAGGGGCAACAAGTTACAAAATTTGAGCAATGCTTACATATAGTAATGGTTATTGGGAAGTGTACAGGCGTTTTCAGGAGGATTTTTTTGGTTGGGGGAGGGGTTGAGAAGAGGGGGACATGCTGGGGGAACTTTCCATCGATAATTTGCCATGGGGGAAGAAAATCTCCATGAAGGGAGCGCAGGATTTACTAGCATTATTTAAAAAAAAAACAATGAAAAAACAAATATGAAAAAGTTCTTTCAGCTGGAAGTAAGGAACAGCATTAAAACTTAAAACAAACAGAAATTATTACCCATTTGAGGGACTCAACTCCTACTAATACCTCGCTTTTTACGCTAAAGTATTTTTAGTAATTTCAACTATTTATTCTACGGCTTATGTGATTCTGGGGTCATTCTTAATAAATTGGGACAAAATTTAAGCTTTAGTGTAAAGAGCGAGGATCTGACAAGGGGGCGAACCCCCTCATATATGTAATAAAAATATGAGAATACAAAAGTTCTTCACGTAAGCTAATTTATAAGTTACGTAAATCTTTTACTAATAAAAATATTCGTAAAAAAATAAAAGTTCTAGTTGCCTTTTTAATTAACCAAAAAATTGGAGGGCAACTAGGCTTCCTCCCCCGCTCTTTTTTTCTCAAAATCATTCGATCAAAATTATGAGAAAGCCATTTAGCCAAAAAAAAAATGCAAATTTCGTCAAATTGAATCAATGCAAATGCATTGATTCAAAATCGTTCAGAAATTAAATAAAAAAAAACAAGTTTTTTTTAACTGAAAGTAAGGAGCGACATTAAAACTTAAAACGAACAGAAATTACTTCGTATATGAAAGAGGCTGCTTCCTCATCAACGCCCCACTCTTTACGCTAAATTTTTTACTGTTTTAAAAAGAAGAATTGAGAGACAGAGTCAACCTTTAGCGTAATGAGCGGGGCGTTGATGTACTCCTTGTGTAAGGTCAGACTTAATCCTTTAATTGCGATTTATATTGTATGGAATAAGTTGCCCGAATCAGCTCGAAGGTGCCACACATTCGGTTTGTTCAAAAATATTATTAAAAATTCATTGGCTTCTTAAAAATTATTTTATCTCTTTTTATATGTGTATATGCGTGTATGTATGCATATATATTTCCTTATTATTTCATTGGAGTCTATTTTATTTACAGATCTACGTAATTAATTTAGTCTATTCAATCTATTAGTCTATTTAGTTTTGTTTTCTATAGTTTTTCATTTTATTTATATTTTCCTCTCTTCTCCTTTTTGGTCTTCTCTCTGTGAGTAAGTGATTATTTTTTTTTCTTCTCTGAGTAAGTGGCTCGTTCATTTTCCTCTTTTTTACAGGCCAAAGAGCCTTTGGGGAAATAGTAAAATGTAATATTGTATGTGTGTTTCGTGATGAATAAATCTTATCTTATCTCTATATTTTAATTAACAGGGCTATTTGGGACATGTCATTTACTACTTTTAGGGTCATAAAAATGTCTTGAATGAAACAACGATTTTCACTCAAAAGACGTAACTGACATGCTCAAAATGTTATAAGTTTAAAAAATGGAATTAACACCTTTGTCCCCTCCCCCCGAAAAAAAGATTAGTGTAACCTTAACAATATTGTCGCAGCCCTCCAAGGTGTAACCAATCTTGCGCATACGACTTTTGCCATTGCGAGTAAATCCGGTGTCCCTAACCTCTCATATCTCATATTTGAACTTACACATTTATTTGGGACATGTCATTTACAACTTTCATGGTCATAAAAATGTCAAACTTTAGCGTAAAGAGCGGGGCGTTGATGAGGAAGCAGCCACTTTCATATACGAAGTAATTTCTGTTCGTTTTAAGTTTTAATGTCGCTCCTTACTTACAGTTAAAACAAACTTGTTTTTTTTATTTAATTTCTGAACGTTTTTGAAGCAATCTGAACGTTTTTGAAGCAATGCATGTTTTGATTTTGGCTCCCCGCAGAGGTATGATAAAACGAAATTTGTATATTTATTTTTTTGGGGCTAAATGGCTTTCTCATAGTTTTGATCGAATGATTTTGAGAAAAAAATGAACGGGGGAGGAAGCCTAGTTGCCCTCCGATTTTTTGGTTTACTTAAAAAAGCAACTAGAACTTTTAATTTTTTACGAATGTTTTTATTAGTAAAAGATATAAGGAACTTATAAATTAGCTTACGTAACGAACTTTTGTAATCTCATGTTTTTCTTACATATATGAGGGGGTTCACCCCCTCGTCAGTACCTTGCTCTTTACACTAAAGTCCCAATTCATTAAGAATGACCCCTGAATCACAAAACCCTTAGAATAAATAGTTGAAATTACTAAAAATACTTTAGCGTAAAGAGCGAGGTATTAGTAGGAGGTAAGAACCTCATATGCGTAATAATTTCTGTTCGTTTTAAGTTTTGATTCTGCTCCTTACTTCCAGTTGAAAAAACTTTTTCATATTTATTTTTTCATTGTTTTTTTTTAATAATGCTAGAAAATCCTGTGCTTCGTTCATGGAAATGTTCTTCCCCCATGACAAATTCCTCCTTGAAATTTCCCCCAAAATATTCCCTCTTCTCAACCCCTCCCCCAACCAAACAATCACCCTGAAAACGTCTGTACGCTTCCAAATAACCATTACTATATGTAAGCACTGGTCAAAGTTTGTAACTTGTAGCCCTTCCCACGGGACTGTGGGGGAGTAAGTCGTCCCCAAAGACATAGTTATAAGGTTTTTCGACTACGCTGAACAAAATGGCTATCTCAGAATTTTGATCCGTTGACTTTGGGAAAATAATTAGCGTGGGAGGGGGCCTAAGTGCCCTCCAATTTTTCTGGTCACTTAAAATGGGTACTAGAACTTTTCATTTCCGTTAGAATGAGCCCTCTAGCAAAATTCTAGGACCACTGGTCGATACGATCACCCCTGGGGAAAAAAAAAAACAAACAAACAAACAAACACGCATCCGTGATCTGCCTTCTGGCAAAAAATACAAAATTCCACATTTTTGTAGATAGGAGCTTGAAACTTCTACAGTAGGGTTCTCTTATACGCTGAATCTGATGGTGTGATTTTCGTTAAGATTCTAAGACTTATAGGGGGCTTTTCCCCCTATTTTCTAAAATAAGGCAATTTTCTCAGGCTCGTAACTTTTGATGGGTAAGACTTATGGCCATCAGTAGTTATTAAAACCACCAAAGACCAGAAAAATCAAGCGAGATATCTAGTCTTTTGCTATGGCACCCACTCGGAGCATAATATAGCTGAAGCACACATCCGCAACTGGAATGACCATTTTAAAGAAGCTTGTGCGAGGACAGATAAAGATGTAAATAAGGCTTTTGAAGAGCAGCGCTTATCCCCTGATATTTTCAAGACTCTAAGTAAGTCCTACTTATCACTACCCGCTAAAACTAAAGGAAAATCCAGCCTAGCACCATTAACTCCAACTTCTGCAGCAGCATCAAATTTAAAAGAAATAATAAATGAAACTCAAGAGGAACTAATGAGCACTAAGTCTAACCTAATGAATGATATTTCTCGTGTCGTATCAAATACAATGAAAGATCGCCGAGCTTCGGAAATTATAAGTGAAGATATTGTGAACGAAGTTTATAATTCGATTTCCCTTGAATATAATGCCAAATTTGAAAAAATTGAAACAACCCTTCGAAAACTTTATAATGCCGTGAACTTGCTTGAAAATAAAATCTCTAACTTAGAAGACAAGTTTGACCAACTAGAGCAGGATGCCTTACTTGATAGCCTAATTTTCTACGGTGTGAAACCAAACCCCAATGTGGAACTGAGAGAAAATCTTAATGGAGTGATAACACAGATAATGGGCTTGCAAGATTTTAAAGAAATGGACCTCTTAAAGGTTAATCGATTCCGCATGCCTGCTAATCAAACTGAGAATGTGAAAATCGCCCCAGTTCTAGTAAAATTTTCAAGCTTAGATACTGCTCGTAAAGTGTTTGCAGCAAAAAGTAAGTTGGCAAAGTCAGGTGTATTTGTTTTAGAAAACCTAACTAAAAAGCGTCGGGATCTATTAAACGCGGCTCGTAGCACCTTTGGCCCAAGAAGTGTTTGGTCTGATCACGGTCAAATTCTAGCCAAAGTTCCTGGTGAAACTCGTATACGCAAAATAAATTATTTGCATGAATGTATTAGTATGTGACTGGTTAATATTTTCTTGATGCGTATCCTTTCCTAAGTCATTCTTTTTTACAGTTTCTTTTTATTTCGTTTCATTTTTTTTTTTTTCATGCTCATGGTTCATCCCGATAGTACCTTCTGTGCTATTAATTATTTATGTGTTTATAATCCTTTGACAGGTTTTTCTTTCGTAATAGATTTAGGTAAAGATTTCTTTTTTGTTCATCTGGTGATTTAAATGGACTCCAAGTAAAACCTGCTTTTGTCAATATTTTAAGTCGTGAAAGACGCCTTTGCGAGCTTGAAAATAATCCTTTTGATCTAATTAGTATTGTGAATAATTCTGTAGGTCAGGTTAATCAAAACCTGACTAATATAAACCCTGTTTGTAATAGTAAATATGTTTCGGAATTGGGGGGAGAGGAGGTTACCAAAGGAAATTATTCTCTGACTGCACTTCAGCTTAACATTCAGGGTCTTTCCTCGTCAATAGATAATTTAAGACAAATAGTTTCGGATGGACAGCCTGATGTTGTTGGTTTGTGCGAGACATTTTTGGATTCTGGCAATGAAATGCTATTGGATATCCATGGCTACAAAATGGAACATATAAACCGCTGCAAGATGGCTAAAGGAGGTCTTGCCATGTATATATCTAGTAATTTGCATTATTGCTTACGGGATGACTTATCAAGGAATTTTGAAGGTATTTTTGAGTCACAATTTATAGAAATTAGAGTTAATGGTATTGATCTAACCATAGGCAATATTTATCGTTCTCCTAGTGGCGCGGTTTCGTTGTTTCTTCGGAATCTTGAGGAAATACTTGACTTAATATTGAAACGTCCGTGTCAGTTAATCATAATGGGTGACTTTAATATAAATTTGATGGATTCAAATTCTTCGGCTTCAGTTGATTTTCTTTCAACCATGCTTGCCGCAGGAACTCTACCAACTACATCCATCCCCACACGAGTAACTAATGTTACAGCTTCTTTGATTGACAATATCTTCTCTACGCTTTGCTTGAAGAAAAACTCAATTTTAGTTACTGATATCTCCGATCATTTTCCCATATATTCTCGGTTCAGTTTTAATCGGGGAAGGAAAAACCGGGCTCAAGTGTTTGATTCCTATTCTATTAGGTTTGGTAAAAATGAGTTATCTCTTCTTGGTTCTAAATTAGCGAAAAATTCGTGGAGCTTATTTGATAATAACAAGGATTTTTCTTGTTTATTTGAGTCGTTTTATGGAACCATAAAAGAGGCTATTCTTAACATTTGTAAAGTACCACCTTCTAATCGCAGGTCTAAAAGGATTATTCCTCTAAACCCATGGATGACATCCGGACTTCTCAAAAGCTGGAGAAGGAAAAATAATCTCTGGAGGTATTATAAATGCGCTACACTTTCAACGAGTGCTATTCGTCTTTGTCAATTCAAGATTTACCGGAATATATATAATTCCTTGTGTAGGAAAGCCAAATCTCTCTATTATCTAAATAATTTTGCTGCGTGTAATAAGGATATTCGTAAAACTTGGAAGGTAATAAATTCTGTGCTTAAACCTGGTTCTCAATATAGCTCTTTACCTATGAGTCTGGACATTGGTGATGAGACTGTAGAGGGTGAGCTTAATGTCCAAGAAGCATTTACTTCATTTTTCGCTAGTATTGGTAATAATATCGCTTCCACAGCTACTTTTTCTCGGTCTAAGTCGGACTTTAGATCTTACCTCGGGCCGTCTTGTGTTAAGTCTATGTTTCTAGAGCCAGTAACAGAAATTGAAATTACTAAAATTGTTAATGGCTTGAAAGACTCATCTTCATCTGGGCCAGATTCTATTCCTACTAAGGTAGTTAAATCTATTCTTCCTTCAATAGTTGTGCCTCTTACAAAACTTGTTAATCTTTCATTTAAATATGCAGTTTTTCCAGATCCTCTCAAGCGTGCTCGGATTATTGTTCTGTATAAAGGTGGACCAAGAAATGATCCAGCAAATTATCGACCAATTTCAATTTTATCAGTATTTAGTAAAATCTTCGAAAAGGCTATGCTTTCTCGTCTGCTTAAATTTCTAAAATCTAAAGAGTTTCTTCATGATTTTCAATTTGGTTTCCGAATGAAGCACTCCACTGAGCATGCCTGTATGACCCTTTTGAATTTTATACATTCTGAATTGGATTCGGGATTAATTCCGGCTGCTATATTCCTGGATATTCGCAAGGCATTCGATTCCTTAACCCATGAAATTCTTCTATCGAAGATGTCTCATTTTGGCATTAGGGGTAATGTATTTTCTTGGTTTCAATCTTATTTGAATGATAGGTTAATTTCTGTGAATCCACAATTTAATTTCTGTCAATCACAAGTGAATTTTGGCGTCCCTCAGGGATCAGTTTTAGGGCCAGTGCTATTTTTGATTTATATAAATGATCTTTTTTACGCAGTAAAAAAGCAGAAACCTATTCATTGCTGTAGACTCTGTCATCCTAAACCTTCCCTTGCCCATAGTGCCAGCTATAGTACACCATCTTCTGATGTCCTTGTTTGTTTTGCTGATGATAGCACGCTCGGTACTTCGGGGAACTGTGAATCCGAGCTTCGATTAAACTTGGAATACTTGTTTGAGAGAGTAATTTCATGGCTTGATGCTAATTTTCTTACCCTAAATTATTCAAAATCCAATTTTTTGATATTTTCGCATGTTTCTCAGATTTATCCCAAGTTATCAGAAATTCATTAGCCAAATGGGATAATTCACAGATCTAAAGATCGATATGTTCGTTTTTTGGGCATTCTTGTTGATGAAAATTTGTCTTTCAAGCGTCACATTGATTTGATTAAAATGAAGATATGCAGGAGTCTCGGTATTTTAATGAAACTCAAACATATTTTCCCTGGATCAATTTTGGAAATCCTTTTTCACTCCTTGATCCGATCTTACGTTTCCTACTGTCCAATAGTATGGATGTCAACCTTTCCTTCACTGTTAAAACCACTTTCTAAGGTTTATAATAAAGCTAGAAACCTCATTAAGGAAACTAACCGTTCAAGAGTTATCCCATTACTTGATCTCGAGTCACTGTATATTCTTTCGTGTGCATGTTTTACTTTTTCTCAGCTTCATGGTGACCTCCCCCGTCCCCTAAGTGTTCAGCCATCTTTCACCTCTGATCAGAATAATTATAATCTTCGCAATACCGAAAATCATATTCAAGTTCCTTTTACTCCTTGTGTAAGGTCAGACTTTAATCCTTTAATTGCGAGTTACATTGTATGGAATAAGTTGCCCGAATCAGCTCGAAGGTGCCACTCATTCGGTTTGTTCAAAAAAATAATTAAAAATTCATTGGCTTCTTAGAAATTATTTTATCTCTTTTTATATGTGTATATGCGTGTATGTATGCATATATATTTCCTGATTATTTCATTGGAGTCTATTTTATCTACAGATCTACTTAATTAATTTAGTCTGTTCAATCTATTAGTCTATTTAGTTTTGTTTTCTATAGTTTTTCATTTTATTTATACTTTCCTCTCTTCTCCTTTTTGCTCTTCTCTCTGTGAGTAAATGATTATTTTTTTTCTTCTCTGAGTAAGTGGCTCGTTCATTTTCCCCTTTTTTACAGGCCAAAGAGCCTTTGGGGAAATAGTAAAATGTAATATTGTATGTGTGTTTCGTGATGAATAAATCTTATCTTATCTTATCTTATCTTATGTAGAATCAGTATTAAAATACGATTCTTTTCATGTAGCTATTGGTATCAAAATTCCATTTTTAGAGTTTTGATTACTATTGAGTCGGGTCGCTCCTTACTACAGTTCGTTACCACGAACTGTTTGATCGTTACCACGAACTGTTTGATTTACACATCTATTTGGGACACGTCATTTGGAAATTTCGTGGTCATAAAAATGTGTTGAATGAAATAACGATTTTCACTCAAAAGACGTAACTGGCATCTTCAAAATGTTATAATTTAAACAAAAGGAGTCAACATCTTTGCACTTCCCCCCCCCCCCCAAAAAAAAAACTGTAGCCCTAACAATAATGTCGAAGTCCTCCAAGGTGTAACCAAATTTTTCCCATTTCGAATAAATCTGGTTTCTCTAACCTCTATATTTGAATTTACACAGTTATTTGGGACATGTCATTTACAACTTTTAGAGTCACCCTAGCCCTAACAATATTGTCGCAGCCCTTCAAGGTGTATCTACATTTTGCGTATATGACTTTTCCCATTACAAGTGAATCCAGTTTCTCTAGTCTCCATATTTAAATTTACACAGCTATTTGGGACATGTCATTTATAACTTTCTGGGTCATAAAAATCTGTCAGGGTCAATAAAAAGATTTTCACTTCAAGGGCGTAACTGACATGTTAAAAATGTTATAAATTAAAAAAGGAATTAAGATGAATGGAGAAAAAAAACAACTGTAGCCCTAACCATAAATGTCGCACCCCTCCAAGGTGAAAGCAAGTCCTGCGTATAAGACTTACAATTAGAAGCAATTTCCATTTCTCTAACCTCTATATTAAAATTTGGGCAACTACTAAGGACATGTCATTTACAACTTTGGCGTCATGAAATCTATTAAACGAAAGGAAACGTCATTCTTGAAAGAATTATTTTCACTTAAAGATCATAGCTGACATTTTCTAAATGTTCTAAAATTAAAGAAACATAATTAAAAACCTTAGGCTTAGTAAAAAAAAAAATAGAGTCAATTTGAGCATAAATTAAAAAACTTTACCAGTGCTTATTCTACCAGTCCTATCAGGGCAAGTTACAGCTGTAGACCTGTCGCTAACTGATCAGTGGAAGTCATATCAGTGCTTGTCCTGTCAGTTTTATCAGTGCTTGTCCTATCAGTGCAAATTACAGCTGTAGACCTGTCGCTAGCTGATCAGTGCAAGTCCTATCAGTGCTTGTCCTGTCAGTTTTGCCAGTGCTTGTCCTATCAGTGCAAATTACAGCTGTAGACCTGTCGCTAGCTTATCAGTGCAAGTCCTATCAGTGCTTGTCCTGTCGGTTTTATCAGTGCTTGTCCTATCAGTGCAAATTACAGCTGTAGACCTGTCGCTAGCTGATAAGTGCAAGTCCCATCAGTGCTTGTTCTGTCAGTTTTATCAGTGCTTGTCCTATCATTGCAAATTACAGCTGTTGACCTGTCGCTAGATGATCAGTGCAAGTCCTATCAGTGCTTATCCTGTCAGTTTTATCTGTGCTTGTCCGATCAGTCCCATCAATGCTTGTCCTATCAATCCTATCAGTCCTATCAGTCTTTGTCTATCAGTGGAAATTATAGCTGTAGACCTGTCGCTAGCTGATCACTGCAAGTTCTATCAGAGCTTGTGCTATCAGCCTTACCAGTGCTTGTCCTATCAGTCCTATCAGTACTTGTCCTATCAGTGTTCGTCCTATCAGTACAAATTACAGCTATAGACCTGTCGCTAGCTGATCACTGCAAGTCCTATCAGTGCTTTTCCCATCAGTTTTATCAGTATTCGCCCTGCCAGTGCAATTTACAGCTGTAGACCTGTCGCAAAATTATATGTTTGACAGGGAACTTGAGATCTCTGTCAAACTTGAAAGGAAGTAAGAGGTAGCATCAAAGTTAACCCCTTTGGACGTCCGAACACAATCCAACCTTCGCCCGAGAAGGGGAGGGGGGCAGAATTCTTGTCAACAAGACATCTACCAGATGGAATTTTCGTATGTGAGCCAAGCTTTGTAGAAATTAAGAGCTACAGTTCTAGATAAGTTTTCAGGACACTATCGAGTGATCCGGTCTATATGGCCAAGAGAGGGAGAGGGGATAAAATTTCCTCATTTACATTTGGGGAATCGCGTTTACTGGAGAAGAATGGTTTCTGCTATTCTCTCGACGCTGGCACCAATTCAGCAGAATAATTAAGTCAAGACATTTGGGGAAGGGCAACCATAAGGCAATATTTCATGTAACACATAAATCATTTCCATGGAAAGTATAAGAAATTACAGAAACAAATCTTGAGATTTCTGAGGGGAAATTCAATCTCCCCTTCTCTGAACTTGTGCATAGTAGAACCTACAGAAACACTTTACTTTACCTCTTTAGACTTCACAGCCAAAACGACCGGCTCAATCAGTTTTAAAGCAGTTGACCTTTCACCTTTAGCCCAAAGAACATTGGCCTTCCGCAAAGAAATTTCACAATTCTCCGCATTTCTTGGTTGAACAGACACAGACTCGATACTTGAGCAATTAGCTGCCATTTGCAAAAACCTGAAACCAAGATCGTTTTTAAATAAATCAATATTGTGGCACCTCAGGTCCCTGTGAACAAAAATATTTCTAATCCGTGCAGTCCAGTCATAATGCTGCTTAAGCATTGTTTCTTGTTCCGCTCTTGTGTTTTCAAATACACACTTGAAATGCAAAGGAAGAACATTTACAAATTTTGCTCATACAAATTGATAGAAATATATATTTTTTAATTTTGATTTTTAGAATCAAAATTAATAATATTTTGATTATATATTTATAATCAAAATATAATCAAAATATCTTTCCACGATCTTTCCACAACCTCTATATGAGGGGTTTTGTCCCCTCCTCATTACCTTGCTCTTTCCGCTAAAGTATATTTTAGCAATTTCAAAAGACCTATATATTCTAATTAAACGGCATTTGTGATACAGGGGTCGTTCTTAAAGAACTGGAACAAAATAAAACTTTAGTGTATAGAGCAAGGTATTGACAAGGGGCCGAAGCCCCTCATATATGCAATGAAAATATACGAATATAGAAGTTCATTATGTAAGTTTCTCAATTTTTAATCGCTTCTTAAAGGGATTCGACACCATAAATAATCAGTAAATCTTGCCCATTATAAACTTTATTAGTTTGTGTGGCCAAACTATTTAGAATTTATTGGCGATCTTTCCACAACTTGTAGAGCTTGGATAAGCAATCTGAATAAGCGGTAGAAAACTAGAAGCAGACACCTTCTTTCCCTGAAATATTTATATATTGAATTATATAAATATTTATATATGAAATAAATATAAATATATATATATATATATATATATATATATATATATATATATATATATATATATATATAAATATAAATATATATATCTCTTGTTTTGTGAAGGAGATAGAGATATTGAAACTGATATCATTAGAAAGTGTGAGTTTAGCTTTTTCGATAGCTTTTTCGACTAAAAAGAGCAGAATTTTGAAATATATAAATATGTAAATATATAAAAATATATATATATATATATATATATATATATATATATATATATATATATATATATATATATATATATATATATATATATATATATATATCACCATATAAATCATGAGCTGCTACAATAAGCAAAACCGACAATCATTTTTCAATACACTTAAAGCATCATTACATTGTGCTGCGGTGGTTTAAAAAAAAAAAAAAACGGAATTTGATACCAATATATACCTCAAATGAATCAGATTTGTACGCTGATATTAAATATATAAGTTTCATCAGATTTAGTCTTACCCATTGAAAGTTACGAGTCTGAGAAAATTTGCCTTATTTTCAAAAAAGGGAAAACACCAGCTAAGAGTCATAGAATCCTAATGAGAATCACATTACCAGATTCAGCGTATCAGAGAACCTTACTATAGAAGTTTCAAGTTCCTATCTGCAAAAATATGGAATCTTGTATTTTTTGCCAGAAGAAAGATCACGGATGCGTGTTTATTTGTTTTGATTTTTTTTTCCCACGGGTGATCGTATTGATCCATTACTTGAGAGGATCTTTCCATGGAGGAATTTATCATAGGGGAAGAGAATTTCAATGAAGGGGGTGCTGGATTGTCCAGCTTTATCTAAAAAAAAGATAAATTAAATAAATAAAAAAAAAAATCGACTGAAACTAAGGAGTAACATAGAATTTAAAACAAAGAGAAATTATTATGTATATGAGGGGGTTCGTCCCCTCCTCAATATCTCGCTATTTTTTGTATTTTTAGCAATCTCAAAAGAGCTATTTATTCTTAATAAAGGGCCTTTGTGATTCAGGGGTAATTCTTAAAAAAGTGGAACAAAATTCGAACTTTAGTGTAAAGAGCGCGGTATTGACGGAGGAGGGGGGACGAAACCCCTCATATACGCAATAAAAATATACAAATATAGAAGTTTATTGCGTAAGTTAATTCGTAAGTTACGTATATTTATTATAAACAAAAACCGCTCTTAAAATAAAATTAAAAGTTCTAGTGGACTTTAGAAAGCCACTTAGCCAAAAAAAAGTAAAACTAATATGCAAATTTCGTTTTAATTATTCATTTACGATGAGTTAAAATCAAAACCTGCATTAATTTAAAAACATAGAAATATTAAATAGCAAGCAACATTTTTTTTCAACTGAAAGTACGGAGCTACATTAAAACTTAGAACGAACAGAAATTTTTACATATATGAGGGGTTTCGTCCCCTCCTCATTACCTCGCTCTTTACGCTAAAGTATATTTTAGCAATTTCAAAAGACCTATATATTCTAATTAAACGGCCTTTGTGATACAGGGGTCGTTCTTAAAGAACTGGAACAAAATAACACTTTAGTGTATAGAGCAAGGTATTGACAAGGGGCCGAAGCCCCTCATATATGCAATGAAAATATACGAATATAAAAGTTCATTATGTAAGTTTATTTTGTAGGTTACGTACATTTATTACTAATAAAAACGTTCGTAAATAAATTGAAAGTTCTAATGGCCTTTTTAAGTGACTAAAAAATTGGCGGGTAACTAGGCCCCCTCCCCCACCCCTTTTTTCTCAAAACCGTCCGATCAAAACTTTGAGAAAGCCATTTAGTCAAAACAAGTTAAATTAATATCCAAATTTCGTTTTAACTATTCATGTACGTTGAGCCAAAATCAAAACCTGCATCAATTAAAAACGTTCAGAAACTAAATAAAAAAACAAGTTTTTAACTGAAAGCAAGGAGCGACATTAAAACTTAAAACGAACAGGAATTATTTCGTATATGAAAGGGGCTGTCTCCTCCTCAATGCCTCGCTCTTTACGCTAAAGTTTGACTCTTTCTCACAACTCTAGTTTTTAAAACAATAAAACACTTTAGTATAAAGAGCTCCTTTAATTTAACGAAAAAAAAAATAATTGAAGAAAAAACGGGTTTAATTTCTTATAAAGCAGTGACAACAAAATAAAATAAAAAACTACAATTTAGCTAACCAAAAAATAAAAATACTCCGAATATTTCGGCCCCACGTCCGGGAGCCTTTCTCAACGGAAAAAAAAACAACAAAAAAGGAGAAAATTACAACGATTTAAGACTATTTTTAAGACATTATAAAAATGCCACGACAACTAAACCAACATAAAAAATTGTAAGTTTTCTGGAACATTTAAATAATTTGGGAGGGGAATTAGTTTTTACAATTGAAAATGAAACAGAGAAAAAATTACCGTTTCTGGATATTTGGATCCAAAGAAAGAATAATAAACTAGTGTTTTCAATCTACCGTAAACCAACTAATAACAACCGCTATTTGTCTTTCACATCAAATCACCCGATCCAAGTAAAAAGGGGGGTAGTTATTTCTTTAGTGGATAGAGTGTTAAATTTAGCTTCACCAGAATATATTAGTAGTGAATTAATTTTTATTAAGGATATTCTAGTAGGAAATGGATATCCCGAAAATATGATTTCTCAAATAATTGAAAAAAGGAAAAAAAAGTTACTGGAACCTGTAATAAGTTCCAAGAAATATACAACAGGGGGTATACAAAATTCCATGCTCTTGTGGTAAATTTTATGTAGGTAGAACACAGCAGAATTTAAAAAATAGGCTACAGCAACACAAAAATGCGATAGATTGCTCGCTAAGACAGAATAAAAAACCTGATACTTTTGAATCCGCTATAGCGGATCACGTGTTTAATTTTCCTCATCATAGTATTTTATTTGATCAGACAAAAATTGTTGATAAGTCTGTAGGACTTTTACAAAGTTTCAGAGAAATTATAGAAATAAAAAAGATTATCTATGGGGGTATTAGTATCAATAGAGATGAAGGGGAATTTAAAATAAATTCAATTTATAATAGTTTAATTAAAGACCAGTCAAAAACTTCAATGAGTATTGAGTTGCATAATTGTCCTGAAACAAGTAATAACCTTGCAAACGGAGGTCAAAGCATGGTCAATGCTGTAAGAAGTCAACGGACGGCAGCTAAAATAGCAAATGAAAAAATCCATTCAATTTATAATTCATAATTGTGTTTCATTAACCTGTAAGATTTTGGTTGGATTTGGGGTTGGGTGACCTCTTTTCGTATTGTTGCAAGTATTTATATTTTTCATTTTTAATAGATTCCCATTTAGACATCGATTGTGGCAGAGGAAAGTGCCAATATAAACAATTACTTCAGTTTTTTCTAAAGTTACAGTCAGTTGCGGGAGTGTTTGTTTTTTAAAATGTGAGTTTTTGTTTCTTATATATTTGATTGTTTATATTTTTTATGTTGGTTTAGTTGTCGTGGCATTTTTATAATGTCTTAAAATTAGTCCTAAATTGTTGTAATTTTCTCCTTTTTTGTTGTTTTTTTTTCCGTTGAGAAAGGCTCCCGGACGTGGGGCCGAAATATTCGGAGTATTTTTATTTTTTGGTTAGCTAAAGTGTAGTTTTTTATTTTATTTTGTTGTCACTGCTTTATAAGAAATTGACCCCGTTTTTTCTTCAATTATTTTTTTTTTTCGTAAATGGAAAAGCAGTGTGGTCTAAGAAATTATTTACGTCAAGCCTACAGGTGGCAAAAGACCAATTCAGTTTTAGTATTTTTGAATTTAGCAAAAAAAACATGCAAATATAATTACACAACAAAAGTTTTTAGAAAAGTGTAAAATAAACAAAATCATTCCAAAATCATTTCGTTTTAAGTATCATTTAAATACATTTAATGAGATTAATCACACGAGAAAGGTAAATTTACTAAATTAAACCATGTATTGAAGGATAAACGTTTTCAAAGATCACAGATTGTAAAAGAAATAGATTTTTTAAGAAACATACTTTGTGGGTTTCTTAATACGTATGATTTCCAACAAATTATATCAATTTTCAAAAATTCTTTTGAACATGTTTTAAGGTTATCGAGGGAAAGATTAAACCAAAAATTTTTGCAATTAAAAAGGGAACATGAAAAACAAAATATTTCAACGTATAAACCTAAACATTTCCCAGGACCAGGTGTGATTAATCTAAGCAAAAAGGAGTTAACCAAAGAACAAAAGAAAATCCTTGAAAAAGGTATAAAATTTGGACTATCTCCTAAAAAAGTACCGGTAGAAGAAATAATTTCAAAGATTGAGACAGGGATTCATATGTTTTCAAAAGATGTTAAAAATGTAGATGATTTAAGACTGGGAGTCGTAAATATTTTAAAAGATTTTGGCAATTTTAAAGAAAACCTTAAAAACAAAGATACAAAAATTTTGAAAGAATTAAAAAAAGATGATTCTCTAATAATAACGAAAGCAGATAAAAGCAATACGGTAGTAATCCTAGAAAAAGATGATTATGATAGTAAAATAGAAACAATTCTAAAGGATATTTCAACATACAAAGAACTTAACTCAGACCCAACCGAATCTTATGTTGCAAAATTAAGAAAGGACTTAGAAGACCTTAAAAATAATCAAAATATCACACCACAGATGTACTAAAAGTTCTTTCCAAGAGGATCGGTTTGCCCAAGAATATATGGTTTGCCAAAAGTACATAAAACAGACATTCCTCTAAGACCTATAGTGTCAACAAGGAACTCACCAACAGAAAAAATTGAAAAATGGGTAGCAAAGACGCTTAAACCTTTATTATATCTCCAAAAGTCTTATATAAAAAACTCGGTATTTAAAAAAAATAAACTTAAAAATATTGAAATATCAAGTGATTCTAGACTTTTTAGTTTTGATATAAAGTCAATGTATACGTATATACCTTTCGATAAATCTGTTTTTGTTTTATCAAAAAAACTTGATTTGCATAAAAGTGAAATGGAAGAATTGTCTGCAGGTATCGAGATTGAAACTATATTAAATTTAATTAAAATAACTAGCAGGTATACTAATTATTTCAAATTTAGAGATAATTTTTACCATCAAGTTAGAGGATTAGCAATGGGAGGACCCTTTAGTCCACTGTTAGCTAATATTTATGTGGAGTATGTAGAAAATTTAGCTATTGATACATATTTTTTAAAACCTAAATTTTGGGGCAGATATATGGATGATGTATTAGTTATTTGGAATTATGGGGAATCACAAATTGTAGGTTTTCTGGAACATTTAAATAATTTGGGAGGGGAATTAGTTTTTACAATTGAAAATGAAACAGAGAAAAAATTACCGTTTCTGGATATTTGGATCCATAGAAAGAATAATAAACTAGTGTTTTCAATCTACCGTAAACCAACTAATAACAACCGCTATTTGTCTTTCACATCAAATCACCCGATCCAAGTAAAAGGGGGGGGGGTAGTTATTTCTTTAGTGGATAGAGTGTTAAATTTAGCTTCACCAGATATATTAGTAGTGAATTAATTTTTATTAAGGATATTCTAGTAGGAAATGGATATCCCGAAAATATGATTTCTCAAATAATTGAAAAAAGGAAAAAAAAAAGTTACTGGAACCTGTAAAATTAGAAGAAAATGGATCAAATCAAAAACCAAATTACATAACTTTACCTTATATCCCAAGGTTGTCACAGAAATTAAGGAAAGAATTAAAAAACTATAATATAAAAACAGCTTTTAAATCAGGACAAAATATTAGCTCATGGCTAAATAACGGAAAAGATAAAGTTCCAAGAAATATACAACAGGGGGTATACAAAATTCCATGCTCTTGTGGTAAATTTTATGTAGGTAGAACACAGCAGAATTTAAAAAATAGGCTACAGCAACACAAAAATGCGACAGATTGCTCGCTAAGACAGAATAAAAAACCTGATACTTTTGAATCCGCTATAGCGGATCACGTGTTTAATTTTCCTCATCATAGTATTTTATTTGATCAGACAAAAATTGTTGATAAGTCTGTAGGACTTTTACAAAGTTTCAGAGAAATTATAGAAATAAAAAAGATTATCTATGGGGGTATTAGTATCAATAGAGATGAAGGGGAATTTAAAATAAATTCAATTTATAATAGTTTAACTAAAGACCAGCCAAAAACTTCAATGAGTATTGAGTTGCATAATTTTCCTAAAACAAGTAATAACCTTGCAAACGGAGGTCAGAGCATGGTCAGTGCTGTAAGAAGTCAACGGACGGCAGCTAAAATAGCAAATGAAAAAATCCATTCAATTTATAATTCATAATTGTGTTTCATTAACCTGTAAGATTTTGGTTGAATTTGGGGTTGGGTGACCTCTTTTCGTATTGTTGCAAGTATTTATATTTTTCATTTTTAATAGATTCCCATTTAGACATCGATTGTGGCAGAGGAAAGTGCCAATATAATCGTGGCATTTTTATAATGTCTTAAATATAGTCTTAAATTGTTGTAATTTTCTCCTTTTTTGTTGTTTTTATTCCGTTGAGAAAGGCTCCCGGACGTGGGGCCGAAATATTCGGAGTATTTTTATTTTTTGGTTAGCTAAAGTGTAGTTTTTTATTTTATTTTGTTGTCACTGCTTTATAAGAAATTAAACCCGTTTTTTCTTCAATTATTTTTTTTTTCGTAAATGGAAAAGGAGTGTGGTCTAAGAAATTATTTACATCAAGCCTACAGGTAGCAAAAGACCAATTCAGTTTTAGTATTTTTGAATTTAGCAAAAAAACATGCAAATATAATTACACAACAAAAGTTTTTAGAAAAGTGTAAAATAAACAAAATCATTCCAAAATCATTTCTGCTTTATAAGAAATTAAACCCGTTTTTTCTTCAATTATTTTTTTTTCGTAAATGGAAAAGCAGTGTGGTCTAAGAAATTATTTTCCTTTAATTTAGAGCTGTAAAGGACTTTTCTTTGAAAAACTTGTCTTGTTGAAAAAGTATTTTAAATTAATATCTGTTCGTTTTTATTGACATAGTCTTTTTCCTGGAAAAAATAATTCTGTATATCTTTTCAGTTTTCAAACAGTTCGTGGTAACGAACTGTAGTAAGGAGCGACCCGGCTCAATAGAAACCAAAACTCTAAAAAATGGAATTTGATACCAATAGCTACATCAAAAGAATCGCATTTTAATGCTGATTTTAAATATATAAGTTTCATCAAGTTTAGTCTTACGCACCAAAAGTTACGAGCCTGAAAAAATTTGTGTTATTTTAGAAAGTAGGGGGAAACAACCCCTAAAAGTCATAGAATCTTAACGAAAATTACACCATCAGATTCAGCGTATCAGAGAATCCTACTGTAGAAGTTTCAAGCTCCTATCTACAAAATTGTATTTTTTGCCAGAAGGCAGATCACGGATGCGTGTTTATTTGTTTTTTTTTCCCAGGGGTGATCGTATCGACCCAGTTGTCCTAGAATGTTGCGAGAGGGTTCATCCTAACGGAACTGAAAAGTTCTAGTGCCCTTTTTAAGTGACCAAAAAAATTGGAGGGCACCTAGGCCCCCTCCCACGCTAATTATTTTCCCAATGTCAAAGGATCAAAATTCTGAGATAGCCATTTTATTCAGCGTAGTCGAAAAACCTTATAACTACGTCTTTGGGGACGACTTACTCCTCCACAGTCCCCGTGGGAGGTGCTACAAGTTAAAAACTTTGACCAGTGCTTACATATAGTAATGGTTATTGGGAAGTGTACAGGTGTTTTCAGGAGGATTTTTTGGTTGGGGGAGGGGTTGACAAGAGGGGGATATACTGGGGGAACTTTCCATCGAGGAATTTGTCATGGGGGAAAAAAATTTCCATGAAGGGAGCGCAGGATTTACTAGCATTATTTAAAAAAAAAAACAATGAAAAAACAAATATGAAAAAGTTTTTTTCAGCTGGAAGTAAGGAGCAGCATTAAAACTTAAAACGAACAGAAATTATTACCCATATGAGGGGCTCACCTCCTCCTAATGCCTCGCTCTTTACGCTAAAGTATTTTTAGTAATGTCAACTATTTATTCTACGGCTTTTGTGATTCAGGGGTCATTCTTAATGAGTTGGGCCAAAATTTAAGATTTAGTGTAAAGAGAGAGGTACTGACGAGGGAGCGAACCCTCTCATATGTGTAATAAAAACATGAGAATAAAAATTCTTTACGTAAGCTAGTTTATAAGTTACGTATATCTTTTACTAATAAAAAGATTCGTAAAAAATTAAAAGTTCTAGTTGCCTTTTTTATTAACCCAAAAATTGGAGGGCAACTAGGCTTCCTCCCCCGCTCTTTTTTCTCAAAATCATTCGATCAAAATTATGAGAAAGCCATTTAGCCAAAAAAAAAAAAAAAAATGCAAATTACGTTTTAATTATTTCTCTGCGGAGAGCCAAAATCAAAACATGCATTGATTCAAAAACGTTCAGAAATTAAATAAAAAAACAAGTTTTTTCAACTGAAAGTAAGGAGCGACATTAAAACTTAAAACGAACAGAAATTACTTCGTATATGAAAGGGGCTGCTTCCTCATCAACGCCCCGCTCTTTATATTAAAGTTTTTTACTGTTTTAAAAAGAAGAGTAGAGAGAAAGAGTCAAACTTTAGCGTAAAGAGCGGGGCGTTGATGAGGAAGCAGCCCCTTTCATATACGAAGTAATTTCTGTTCGTTTTAAGTTTTAATGTCGCTCCTTACTTTCAGTTGAAAAAACTTGTTTTTTTTATTTAATCTTCTATTAGAATCCATAGTATGGATTGCTATTTGTGTTGGAGAAACTTTTTTTTAGCAATTTTTAATCCAGACACAAGCAGTATTTTTAATTTAATTTTATAGCTTCTGAAATTGACCTGAAAAAAAAAAACTTAATATCGTTCCCAAAAGATCACATTTATGCTTTTTGACCACCTGGATAAACTTACACTCTTTTTATTTATTTAAATTTTAAGAGCAGAAGTAGTAATAGTATTATCCCCAAAAGTTTCAACTTAATGCCCCGAGTCGTTCTCGATATATAGCTGAGGTGTCACAAGCATTTAGGTCATCTGTTGAGACTTTTTGGCAACGTCAAATTATTCAAGTCCAGGCTCCACAGTATAAAACCCAGATCCAACGCTTACCTTAAAGCTGTTTTGTCAAAACTGCATTTTTGCTCCTATACAGCTCAACTGGATTCCAGCAAATCATTTTCATAAAACTGAACAGGCTCTCCCGAATCATCCGAGGAAATATTTTGTATTTTGAAAGTATAGATAGAAGTATAGAGCAAAATAGAAGAGGTAAAATATAGTTATTAAACCATAGTAGAGTAAAGATAGAACTATAAAAAAGAAGAAGTAAAGTATAGTTAATAAAGCAGAGATAGAAGTGAAGTATAGAAGTATTTTTTTACAAAAGGGAAAAACAATCTTAAAACTACAAAGTATACTTTTGCGACAGACTTGTAAAACAACAATATACATTTATTTATTTATAAATATATATATATATATATATATATATATATGAACACTTCATAAGTCTAAAAACAATTTACACACACACATATATATATATATATATATATATATATATATATGTGTGTGTGTAAATTGTTTTTAGACTTATGAAGTGTTCAATATATATATATATATATATATATATATATATATATATATATATATATATATATATATATATACATATATATATATATATATATATATATATATATATATATATATATATATATATATATATATATATATATATTGAACACTTCATAAGTCTAAAAACAATTTACACACACATATATATATATATATATATATATATATATATATATATATATATATATATATATATATATATATGAACACTTCATAAGTCTAAAAACAATTTACACATATATATATATATATATATATATATATATATATATATATATATATATATATATATATATATATATATATATATATATATATATATATATATATATATATATATATATATATATATATATATATATATGTATATATATGTATATATATATATATATATATATATATATATATATATATATATTGAAAACTTCGTAGGTTTAAAACAATTTACACATCAACGATTGGGCGTTACATGCTGCTTGCAAATAAGAAAAATTCTGTGCGTCAAAATATATGCATTAGAAGTTATTGTTATACATCTAAAAATTATCTGTTTCAAAATATATGCATTGAAAGTTATTAGCATCAGAAGATTCAGATACTTTTATTTATTTTGCATTATAGATTAAAATAACGCTGAAAATTTATTATGAAAACTATATTAGCATAATAAACTTAATAGAACCATTATTTTTACTTATAGAATTTGGTTTATGGCCTTGCTGAATAAATATTTTATAATTTTCTCAGAGACAATCTCAAGTCTCCTCCCTTATCCATTTCTTAGTCCTTGGGTTGGACACTACTAACCAAGTCCCTAATGGACGCTTGGTCCCTAATGGACACTACTAACTTGTAACAACAGGGACCAGGGATCTTACCTTAAAGACGAATTTGAATCGTTGTATTTAGCAGCAATGTCGCTGTGCAATAAATGAAGTGACCTTCCAGTAGCAGAAGATTTGCAAACTTCCTCAGCAATAACACTTCTCACAGAAAGTATCTGCTCAACATGAGTATAAGCAATAGAAGTCGTATTATCGTTGTTAAAAAACTCAGATTCTTCTCGAAGTTTCTGTAAAAGAACTTCTTCATTTTGATCATTCGAAAGCCATGATTTGACATTTTCAAATTCTTTGATTATCTCTAGTTCTACCCACCTTGGAAGAATTTTATTTAAAGACAATTCTTTAGTAGCAGCATTTCTGGAACTGAAGATTCCTCTCAATTTACGCAGTCTATACTCAAGCTCATCTGTATCTCTTAGTCTTACACTACTGAAAGTAGAGTAGACAGCGTTGTCAAAGTTTGTATCGTCCGTAGGCAAATCCCAGTTTCCAAGACGCCACGCGCACTGGTAACGGTAGGTACTATCATCATCTTTTAAAAGGGGCATCAGCAGACTAAATGATTTTGTATTTTTTAAATGATCAATAACATTTCCGCCAAATGATTTGGCTGTTGTACAGGCTGTTTTCGACTCAATATCTGGCAACCCAGGTTCTTTGAAAGCTATTGCATCATCGATGGATCCTAAATTATCAAATGATTTGGAAATAATATCGTCAATTTGTTTCTTATTTGAAACTAAGCCATACTTGCATTCAAATGTTGAGCGCTGAATATCGGCTTCTCCAGTTTTTCTATGCCTTGAAATAGAAACATTGTAAGAAAATAGAGTATAAATCATGGAAAAGAAACAGTACTGAAAGAAATGGAAAACATAAAAATCATACAGTACTGGAGCTAGTCATTTAATGTAAATTATTTTGCTTTTGTCAGCAAAAAAAATAAAAAAAAGTACGGAAGATCGGGCCGAAAATATATATCTCGTTTGAAACGTCAGCTAAAATCACTTAAAGAGGCTGTGAGAAATTAACTGATAATTGATGTATTAAACATTTAGAAAACTGCATTTTTTTTAAAAAAAACTTGTTTGAACTGATACACTTGGCCACAATAGAACATTGGTCACTTGACCACTGTAAGCAAAAGAAGACTGTTACAGAACCAGAAACATACGATGCGAAAAGGGCATATGAAAAACACAACCTAAGAAAAAGTAGTGGTCCACTGAAAAAAGGTCAGTTTATTACTCACGATTTGCCCATTATGTTTCAGAATGGTATCAAACATGCAATAATATAGCTTAAAAATATAACAAAATGTTTAACAACATAGTTTTAGGAAATGTGTGGATAGGCAATATCTTAAGGAATTCTATCTCTCTTTAAGGCTTTTTTCCGCCACAGAATTGTTAACTTATAATGTTCAGTTAGCGCGTGGAAACCAAAGTATTAGCTAAAAAAATCTCTAAAAGTATCAAAATTAGTTGAAAAAATGCTTAAAAAAATTAGTGCCGTCTTCTAAGCTAGTTTGTCTCAGAAGTTATATATAGAAAAAAAAATTTATAAACCACAAAAAATGTTGCTTTGGAAACACCAAGAAATGTTTGATTTTTTTGCAAACTCATGGCTAAAGTTTTGAAATGAGGAGTAGGGGCTTGTAAAATGAGTATTTGAGTGATGGCTCATATGAATGTAAAAGGAATCTAAATAAAGAGGGGACAGTATTAAATATGAACTAAGGAGGTGTGAAGTGGATGCCAAGGACAACATTGCTAAAGAGGTAGAAGATGCAGCTAGACGGCATAATAATAAAAAACTGTATTGGCATGTTAGAAAACTTGGAGTGACCAATCAATCTGGACTTGTGCCAGTTAAAGATAGAAATGGGGCCACAATTAGTGATAAGGAAAGAGTTAAAGAAAGACGGGCAAGAGAGAATGTGCTAAACCGTGATAAAGTTACAGGAACTGATATAAAAAAGGACGAAAAAAGTCTGTATCGATTTGGAAATGAAAGAAGAATAATGAAAGAGGAATTAAAGACAGCACTAAAAGGATAATAAAAAGAATAATAAGGCCCCAGCTGCTGATAGTAAGGTAAATAAATAAATAAAAATTGTGCTTGTGAAATGAGAGATAAATTATTGAAGATTATGAATAAGATTTTTGGAAAAGGGAAGTACATCCCGTATCTAGCGATTTTAGGTAACCTTTATTTAAACTCATCTATAAGAAAGATGATAAGAGTGAGTGTGGTAATTATAGAGGCATTAGCCTGAATTCAGTAGGAAGCAAATTACTTAGTATGATAGTAATTTTTGGTTCTATTTTCGCTGTATATAAAGTTTTAAGGGAAGACCAGTGTGATTTTAGGACGGAGTGAGGATGCCTAGACCTAAATTTTAGTTTGCATGAGTCATTAGACCCCTTCAATCCTTACCTTTATAGATTACGAGCAATAGCTTGATTCAGCAAATAGAACAAGCCTAATGAAGGTCTTATCCTAGTATGGAATACCAGGTAAATATATTAAAGTGATTAGTGCTATGTATGACAAATAAAATTGCTGATTATATGATAGAAAATGAGTTTAGTAGCTGGTTTCGTATTAAATCAGGAGTTAAGCAGCGTTGCATTCTATCCTCATTTACATGGATCATTTTGGAGAAGTTTGTCCCGCAAAGGCTAACACGGCAAAGACTATGGAAGAGTAAGGAATAAAATTGAAGAGAAAACCCTCATAGACTTGGATTATGATTTGAGCATCCTAGATTATTTGACTCAGATGATGCATGGGCACCCCGAAAAGCGGATAAAGATTTGCCAGATGTTTTCCAAAGAAATTGCTTACGGATTGTTCTAGGTACTCGGCTGACTGACCGTATTTCAAACAATAGGCTGTATGAAAAATATGGTTTAATCCCGTTTTCTAGGGCTATAATGAAAGAAAGGTTGAGATGGCTAGGGCACGTACTGCGGATGAAGGATGAAAAATTACCGAAGATTGTCCTTTCCGGCCAACCATCTAAGGCTAAACAGAAAGCAGGTCGTCCTCTTCTTGGGTGGGAGGATGTCATAAATAAAAATTTCAAGGAAATGGAAAACCTCCTAGGAGGGTGTAAAGAGGAAGGCTTTGAACAGATCTGGATCAAGGAGGAGCGTGCGTAGCTATATTGGCCTCGGGCGGCTTGGTGCTGCGGTGAGTTGTTAGTAGTAGTCGTAGTAGATTTGAGCATCCTAGATAAAAATACTTTAAAATTAATTCTTTTTTTGGAGGTTTGAGAGCACGGCACGACAGAATAGGCATGAAATTAATTTTAAAAGACTAAGTCTCTTAAACCGGGAATAAGTAAAGGTAAAGAGGTGATGATGGGGTAACGAGGAGATCGATCAAGTGGATACCTTCACTTACCTAGGTAATATTATTAGTAAAAATTGTGGAGACAGTAAAGAGGTTAAAAGTAGAATAGTCAAGGCCCAGGATGTTTTTTTTATAGTCGAAAAAAGTTTAAAAGAATAGGAAGATAAATCTCCCACCCAGCACAAGCAGGTTGGAAGCTAAATTGATGACTATGGTCAAGTATGGTTTTGAAACCTGAGCACTCCGAAAGACGCAGAATTTATTAGATGTTTTCTAGGGGATTGTCAACGGACTGCTTTCGGTAACCCTATGACTGACCATACTTAAAGGAGTGTGCTGTGCAATCCCACTCCCAAATGAAATGACAAGTAAAACTTTCCTAGAGTTAGATTATGCTGATGATTTAAGCGTCCTAGATTAAAATGTTAGCAAAATGAATGAGCTTTTAGAGGTTTTACGAGATGAGGGCGTAAAAATAGTTTCAAAATTAATGTTAATAAGACTAGATCGCTAAGACTAGGAAAAGTTAAGGTGAAGAGGCGATGTTGGGTAACGGTTTCGGCCAATCATCTAGGGCCAAACGAAAAGAAGCTGTTCCCGAATCAGGTGGGAGGAGGTCGTAAGGACAGATTTAGGAGTAATTGCAATTTCATGGGAGGGTGTAAAGAGGGAGGCTTTATATAGATTGTGATAGAGGAGGAGCGTGTGTAGCTGTGTTTTTATAGACGGTTCTTCAGGATAGAATAGTCCATATTTACACACGTAATAACTAAAAGGGTACTGTGGAAGTTCTCTTGGCGAATTGAAAGGGTTCCGTTTTCTGTTCGTCAAATATTTGCCAAGCAAGCAATATTTAGCAAACTTGAAGGTAATAGAGCCGAAGAATATACAACTTGAACCGGTAAAATGATAGAAGAGAAAATGCGCATAATAAAAGCTCCACAATTAACTTTGCTGTCGATCCCTTCTATCTGTGCAGGCATTTACTAGATAGTTAGATGGCCTGTGGGTTTTGATTTTCTAAGGCCAACTTTAAGGTCAGTATTTGCATAAATACATACTGAAAAAAGTATAAAATCAAATTACAATAAATAAAAGTAAAATGTTTCATACAATATAAAAACAGTATACAAAAAAATCTTAATAAAAATATTTGTTATAAAAAAAAAAAATTATTTAAAAAGCAGTCTTACCTGGCAAGACTAGACATTCCAACTTCCATATAGTTGACAGCTAAGAAGTCTCTATTTGCAAAGCTAGCAAGCTGAGACAGTTTCAAATAGTCCCAGTTCAGGAAAAAGTAATCAAAGTATGGGGAGGCGTTTTTGTCAGCTGCTTCGAGACTTTTCATTCTTAACGACTCGACTAGGTTAAGAATTTGGCAAACATACAGTTTCAAATCGTCCCTAAGATTAGATGAAAGGTAATCAACCAAGGCCAGGAATTTCCCATTCAATATTGGCTTCAGGGTAGAAACCTGAAGCAGTAACTCCATACAAAAGGGGAAAAGTAGCACACAAGTGGCCGACGAAGCTTCACAAAGGGGCAAAAATGCCACAACAATAGAACTTCCATCCACTGCTCTTAATATACCACAAACTAAACGACTTATCCAGTTCTCGAACTGATACTTGCACTGCCAAATCCCAGTGTCATTCAATACTAAGGAAAGTTCTTCGTTGTGTAGTTTACAACTTTGACTTGTTTTAAACTTATAGTAAGTAAATGGCTTGAAAAACTGGCTTAACCATCTATCATGACAGTCATCAGTGAAATATCCCTGAAATTCTTGTTTGTCCACCAAATTTTTAAGCACAATATTTGACAGTTCCGCTATTTCTGGTTTCTCTGATAAACATGACACAGCCAGGTGATGTAGCAATATAGTGGTCGAATCATTTCGTTGATCTTTTTCAACAAGACTCAAAACAGTCATAGAATTAAAGGGGATTTCTTGAAGCAGAGATTGTATATCATCACTGTTTTCTTTTCCCTCGATAGAAAGCAGCAATGAAACCATTTTAGAAAGCAAGTGCTCCTCATTTTTCACAATTTCAATCAGTTCTTTTCTATCATTCCTAAAGAACTGGATCAAAGTTTTCAAATATGAAGCCTCAAATGCATTGCTTTCCATCTTTCTAATAAAGTTTTCAATAATTGACATTACTGATAATGATCTTTCTAATGCTCCTTGCTCACTGTTCCCGCTAGAGTCATCTGTGTCAATTATCCTTGGTACAAGATTTCTATTTAAGAGTATTTCAAGTATATAACGAGCCAGATCTTTCAATAATGCATTTCCTTGCAGCTCATATAAAATTGGAACCAAGCGACTGATCTTGCTTTCCGCCAGAATTTTTGGATCAATGCCAACTATTATTTGAACAAAGTTCTTTATCATGTTCAAAGACATGGTACAGAGTTCGGGATGTTTCGTGAAACGGGTCACTGCTTCTATTACTATAGTTGCAAAATAAACACAAAGTTCATCACAATTTGTTATCACATTCATTGTTATGTCTATTAGTAGACTGAGCTGCACTAGACTCTGTATCTTTTGAACACTTAAATATGAACTGGAAACGCTGTGCACAATATTGATAAGGATTTCATGGAAGACAAGCATATCTTCTTTCACTAAATAGAGAACAGTTGAATCTTTTTTATTTACAAGCTGTGGTAACACATCAAAGGCTTGGTATACCTTCACAGTTTCAATGCTTCCGTGAAAATCAACCAAAGTCACATCCTCTCTGACCAACTCTTTTAAATATTGTAAGTCATAGGCAAGGTTTATCAGACACAAAGCAATATCTTTAAAATGAAGACGGCACAGACTTTCAAATCTATCGCTCGTGATTTCATTTTTTAGGGTCGTGACATGCTTCATAAAATCAGATTTACATAAAAGCACGGAAATGAGACCCGGAAACCCTTCCGCCACTAATTGTTCCCTCTGATAGTTTAACATTCGGCATAAGTCACTCAAATTAGAAAAACCTTTGCATGAAACAAAAGCACCGACTATCTTTGAAAGACAATCCTGAATAAAAAAATTGAAATCCCTAAAACCAAAAATCTTGTAAGGGAAATTTGTAGCGTCATGGTTCGATTCAAAAAATGTGAAAAGGCAGTTATACATCCAGCTTTCAGTAACAGTAAAAATTTGCAAATTCTTAGAAGCACACCACAGAAAAACAGTCTTTGCAGAAAATTTTGTAAGCCTCGGATCAACAGATAAAGTAACAAGTTTATTAAAACAGTTAAAACTGGTCCATTTGAAAGAGAAGACCCAGCTCACAAGTAACTGTAATGCTACACTACTTCTTGCGGTTTTTGAAAAGTCTTCCTGAAATCCCAAAATTTCGCTCAAGTCAAAAGCACAAAAACGGTTCAACATCGATTTTTCAAGCTCTGTCCTTTTCCTTACATTGCAACCACTAAAATACACGTTTGAAAGTGCTCGGAATGTATACCACATTAGCTTAGCGTTGTAGTTAGAGCAAATATCAAAAAGGGTAAGCAAGCTAACACCATCTATTTCAATATCAACATCACATTTAAAATCCAAATTTTGAAATTTGGCAACACATGTGACAAAATATACAGCAGTCTCCATACCTAGTGTACCATTAGTCAAAAGATTTGTGAATGGTTTCATTAAGTCAACACAAGTTTCTAATAGGTATCTATCTCCATTATCATTAAGATGCTTCATCAAGTTGCAAATGACTCTTAAAAGGTGACTCATTATCTTAGTATCGGAGTAATGGTGCTGCGCTATGGGTTGTAGGGTATAAAGCAGTGATTCTACTGTTTTATTATTCAAAGTCCCGGGTGGTTTGTTAGTGAATACATCAAGGACTTCAAATACGATATTAACAACCACACCATTCCTGAAATCTTGGCTTTGAAGTATATTAAGGAAATTATCACTTTTTTCTTCATCAAACAGAATAATTTCAGCTATAAAAGCTGACAGCCGCAACTGAAAACTTTCAGATTCGACGAAGTTTTTACTTTCAAATTTATCTACGGACATCGTATCATTTTCATCAGTTTCTATAGGACACCAATCTATATTCTGTGTAGAATTCAATCTGAATGAAGCCCCGTTTCTGAAAGAGTGTAGAAACGTGGTTTCAAGTTGTTGCGTCATAGTTAACAATGATGAGGGGGCTGAGAAGAATGTGGTAAAAATTTCATTTGTGAACCTGTCAGAAATTAAAGCACTTAAATTCGATGAAAATGCAAATATTTCCTTTAGATTATCCAAGACTAGCATTTTCTGCTTGGGTTTTACTTGAACCTCCTTTAAAAGTCTTAAGATACCATCTTCAATACTGCTTGACAGAAGACCCATTCTTACATTCCTGAAAATAATAAAGCAATATCATAATCTCCAAAGGAATTAATCAGATTTTTGCTTTTACATAATGAGAAAAAATCAAACCTAATATTTGTTTAAAAAGAGAAAAAAGGGGAAAGAGAAAAAGAGAGAGAGAGAGAGAGAGAGAGAGAGAGAGAGAGAGAGAGAGAGAGAGAGAAAGAGAAAGAGGGAGAGAGAGGGGGGAGGGAAATGACATGCATCTTTAATATGAATCGACCCTCCTCTTTTATGATGCTTCATCAACATCAAGCTTGTGAAACCAGGTCTGCCCTTTACTAGATTCCAGCTAAGCAAAGTCGAAGGCTTTTTATTAGCTTTCTTAGGATACAAGAGACTATGGACGGTTCTCTAATCATGAATGGGATTAATCTATAATCTCCTTTATTTCTGTTTATTCTAAATACCTTTCAGAAATGTACATTATTATTTTTGAGAGATATTTACAACGAAATTTGCAAGAAACACAGTTTATATGCCCTTTACGTGAAATGGCGAAAGAATCAATGCCCTTTGTTTAAAAAACACATATTTGGTATATGGCCTTATTTCCCATACAACTGTAAAAGCATGGAGATAGCTAGGGTGTTTTTCTTAGATTTACTTACCGTCTTCTGCCAAGATCTGGTCTAATCTTGTGGGATTCTATGAGGCTCACTGCTCCCTCACCCGCCCTCTAGCTAAAAAAATGTGTGTAACCAAATAGAATCATAGTTTGAACGACTAAGAGCGTTTCGTCATACATCTTATTTAAAAAATTAACAAATAAATAAAAATAGCAGCAAAGAAGATAGGAAATTAAAAAGAAAAATCAGGTAATTGAAGGTAAAATAGCATATTTTTTAACGGACCCATCTATAATAATAGTATGGTTAATTTATTACAATCTGTATTTTAATTAGAAGTGTGAAAGTAATAACAAAACAATGGAGTAAAGCGAAAAGCAAATTAAAAAAACCTTGAATAAGCCAAAGGGAAAAAGAAACTAAATGCAAATAAACTATAAGAAAAGAAAACTAAAAAATCTCGAATAAGCTAAAGGAAAAAAGAAACAAAATGCCAATAAAATTAAAAGAAAAGAAAATTAAAAAAAAATTGAACTGGCTAAAGGAAAAAAGAAAAAAAATGCAACAAATTGTTGTCTTACTTTTAGGCAAAAATAAGTCTTTCCTTTTTCTAATGAAAGAGAAACTGAAAAAAAACTTATAAAATATTAGCTCAAATAAAAATTTATTTAGGTTTCGGTGGTTAGCTTTGGATTTTGCTGGGTGTCGCTAGATGACGATGGCTGTAGTTTTTCTCAAAGATGAAGTTGGCTTTCCCCTCTTATCCGTTTACCAAAACATCAGTTTTTGATCCACCCGAAAAGTTAGAAAGAACAAGTCTTGAAATGCATTTGGGCTTTTACCTTAGAACAAGCATAATTGAGTCTTCACTATAGAAATTTAAAATAAACTGTTAGATATCTCAAAATTTTAAGATGGGATTTGGAAGCTTTTTAAGATGGGATTTGGAAGCTTTTTAAGATGGGATTTGGAAGCTTTTTCAAGTTTTGGAAGCTTGTAACAACGAGAAAAAACAATTACCCAAGCATATTTTCATCTATTTGTAGCCTCTTCCTAGCCTCTACATAGATGGCAGTCAAAGCAGTCAGCATAACAACAGCACTTAGTCTTGATTCAACATTTTCATAACTTGGCAACTTTCCACGTACAGAATGACAGAGACTGATCAATTGCTTTAAAGCGAACTTAGATATACAAGGAACAGATTTAAAGGTCTTCTTTTCTTGTATATTGTCTTCCCTTTCATAAAGAGGGCTTATACATTCAAGCAAGGTCACTTGCATATAATATTCCTCAATTTCACTAAAACTTAATTTGTCTCTCGCAATGAAAGTAGGGGTATAGTTCTTGAGGCAGAGTAGTAGCAAAGAGTCTAATAGCGTATTTAAGGGGAACTTATACCCAAGGCTAGTATCAGAATCAAGACCAGTAATAATAGCAGCAATGACCGCAACTTTATTTTTATGAGGTATTTGTGCAAATAGTTCACAATCGTCACTACAATTGTTCGTGATACTTGTAGAACTGAGGTCAATATTGTAATTGGCTAAGTAGCTGATAAAACCTAACGGGGCTTTCAGAATATTTAATCGGCCGTGTACAAGATCGTCTGGAAGTAATCTGGCAGAGGCTTTTGGAAGAATTTGTAGGCAAAGAATCTCGTGGAGAAGTGAGTCAGCTTCTTCTTCACACTGGTTGAGTGAGAGGGCTCTGAAAGAGTTTCACATTTTCAACGGGGTTGTCAAAAAATATATAATATAGCTTAAAACTGTCATTTGCCCTCACGTCCTAGAAGACGAAACATACTAACAAATTTAAATTATTATTAAATACGCACAAAAATCGCATAAATGTGTAATTATTAGAAAAAGTGACGTTATTCTAGGGAAAAAATATAATCCAAACCTACTGATGAACAACCTTTAAGCAAAGCTTTGACAGAAGACGACAAACCACATCGCGGGAAAAAGATCAAGCAACGTTGCCAAATGGAATCTGGCTGTATGTATGATTGAAAGCGAAATTCTCTGGAGCTGTGAGAAATATTCCTACTCAGAGAATACAGTCATGCCATTCAGCACATTTTCTTTAGCTCCACACAGGTTTCTGAAATAATTTGACAAAAAAGAATCCCAAAGGAGAATAAGTCAGATCAAATTTATCAGTGGGTCAATAAGAAGGCTCTCCTCCGTTGCAAACAGAGCAACAAAAATAAAACAAGTTAGAACTGGCGTTTTTCCCTACCTCCTAACCCCTTACAAGACGAAAAATGCACAAAAATGGCATAGGTCATTAAAAATCGAAAAAAAACGTGACACTATTCTAGCAGAAATACTCCACTCAAATGTCTTATTCGATGACGATTACACAAAGCAATAACAGATGAAGGTATATTTTATGTAAAAAAAAAATGATCAATCGTCGTTGTCAGGTAAAATCAAGGTGTATGTCTAATTGAAACCGAAATTCCCTAATAGTCCTAGGAAATATCCCTACCTAAAACAGACAGGTATTTAATTTAGCATAGTTTACCGAGCTCAACAAGGGCTTCTAAAATAATTCAGAGGTCAAATATCCCATGGAGGAATAAGTCTTCTTCTTCTCCACACAGATTTAGTGACAGTCCTTTTAAAGAAAACGTTGTTAACAGAGTTGCCCGAAGACAAAAAATACAAGCTAGAACTGATATCTGTCCTTGCCTCCTTCCCCTTATAAGTCAAATAGTATTAAACATACTCACATAAATCTGAAATATTTGGAAAAAAAAACGAGACATTGTTCTAGCTATCAAACTTCACCCAAGCGCCTTACTCGACCACCTTTAATCCAAGCTCTGACAGGAGACAGGAGTGAAATCTGGGTGGAACGACTGATTGAAAACAAATCTTTGAAATTTTTCTAGTCCACTTAAGAACGTAGGTATTTAAAATACATATCTAATAACGATAAATAAAAGTTCAAATAGGGATAAATCCTTTTGATAGACAGAGATAACACACAAAATATACTGCGGCATATAGTATTTATCGTCATGAAAAGGCAGTATGGTCTTCGAAATTATCTGTACCTAATAAAGAGCACATACACTATATTTTTACCAGTGCATTAATATGTATCTTTCATCTAATATCTTTGCAGTGTCACCGGCAACAGAGGGATATTTTTTAATTCTGCAACAACAACAAAACGAATATTCGCCTATCCGAAGACTTCTTTCATCCGGTGGACATGATATCCAGCTCTGAAAGCAAAATTTGGGTACGTCAGCAGTGATGCCGACGGAGTTTTATTTTTTGGGGGGAGGGGGTGTAACTGACTCCCGTCTCATGGTTCCAAACATATATTTTTTTTGTATCATCGATAAAAAAATAATAAAAAAATTCTACATCCCTCCAACCACTCTATTAACGTATATTGACAACACTACCTATCAGAACTTACCTTTAGTCCTTAAAACCCAGTGAACAAATGGCACTTCTCCCAGCAAAATTTCCCATGCATAAGTTCGAAAATGGTTTTTAATTACATAAATTGACTAATTCATAAATCAATAAAACGAACAGGTTAAGGTTATTATAGAAACATGATGTTATGATAAATAAGTCGAAAGTGCTATTTATTATAACGTACAATTTACGAAACTGCAGCTTCGCTTTCTGTAAATTTTCCGATTTTCAGGAAAATTTTTCGTAAAGAGATGAGTCATGGCTTAACCATATAGAAATTGTGTGGAAAATACGAAAACTCATTTGAGCTGACCTTTCTTTGTGTTGCAAAACTTTAATAAAGAAAAAACACACTTAAATACACTTAGTCAGATTAGTTTCTGAAAGCCCAAATAACGATTTTATGATTTTTATACAGTTCTAATGTAACCAATAATATAATATATATGTATAATATAATTCTATATAAATTTATACTAATTACGATTATATTTCATATAATACAATTTCTAAATAAAAATTTGACCATTTTTACACTACAATAAAGCTAAACCCACCTCCACAGTGAGACCCACAGATAAACATGGATCAAATAATAAGAAATACACCCCGTAACAGGTTTGAATAACCAAAACCTATAGTACCTTTTGCCAATTTCTTCTCAGCTTTTCCTTATTGAGTTAATCAATCTAGGGAGCCACCTTGTTGAAATTAGGGGAAAAAAAGTACCTTTTTCCTGTCTGCTCTCATTTCGAATCTAATTTTGGCCCGTTATTTCTTCGTTCTGAACAAGAGAAAATGATCTACAACAACAGAAACAATAGAGCCACCCCACCCCCCCCCTGCCCCCAGAGCCTCCTCAATCATTATTTCTCAAGGGGATCTCATTATCCGGTAAGAGAAAGTCAAATGGTGAATATCGGAGGTGTCCTGCAATTTAATTCAATTATATTTATGAGGGGGGAAATCTGCGAACACTTCTAAAAAGGAATATCTCTTTTCGATAAAATTCTAGTTAATTGACTTCTTGCTATCTCGGAAAGGGTTTTGGTTAGGAAAATGAAACTACCTATTGAAATTTTGACAAAACATCATTTTACCTTAATTTTCAGTTACTAGTTGCTTTTTCGCTGCCTTTAGCTATGAAATTTGAGTAGAATTTTGAGCCATATCAATGTTTTTTTTTTCAAAATTTAGGAAATGTATTTGCATATCTAAAACCTTATAAAACGGGATTGAGCAAAGTTATGAAGCTGAAAACAATTTTGTTGTACTTCAATTAAGCAGAAGATCTATTTTGCAAGGTTTCACTTTTATAACACATATATTCTTAAAAGTCAGGGCCCTCTAGAGGGAGAAGGAGTGGAGGTAGGCACTTCAAAATACCTTGCCGGGACACACTTTAGCCTGTAGACCCATCCCTGCAAGTTTAATTTTAATTACCTAAACCCTTTCCGAGATAGCAAGAAGTCAATTAACTAGAATTTTACCCTCTTTTTCCCTTCTTCTCATATGGATGCAATTTCCTTCAGTTGAAATCAAACAAGCTTATATATCTGTTCTTTATGAACTAGGTATATAATAGAGAGCATACACTCACGTAAAATAGAGTGTAGAGGGGATCTAGAATGACCTGGGGTGTCAAATTTAGGGCGAAGGAGAGGAAGTTTTGCAGGATCATAATAGATGATCCTTCTTTTTTTAATTTCTGTATGACTAAAACTACATGGAATGTGGCACAAAAGTAAATAAATAAATAATTGGAATATTTTACTGAGAGGAAAACAAATCTAAGCTTTGTTTTGTTTTAATCAATCAATTCGAACTTCGGTCAGCTATCTGAATCACATACAAAAAAAGAGAAAAAAAGAGATTACTTTCCACAATTCCATTTTAAAAGTGTGCTTTAGCTACATTGATTTATATTTCTGACACATTTTCGAAAGTCAATGACGTTTTTCCTAGTAAGAAAGGCAAGCCAAATAAACCCACCAAACCCACTTTGCCAACAACAACTTTGCCAGTTGTTGCTAAGTCAAATTTTTATTTAAGCCAAACCTGGTCGGTTTTGTGACGTATTTTCGTAAGCCAATCACATTATTCGTTCACAGTGAGACCCACAGATAAACATGGATCAAATAATAAGAAATACACCCCGTAACAGGTTTGAATAACCAAAACCTATAGTACCTTTTGCCAATTTCTTCTCAGGTTTTCCTTATTGAGTTAATCAATCTAGGGAGCCACCTTGTTGAAATTAGGGGAAAAAAGTACCTTTTTTCCTGTCTGCTCTCATTTCGAATCTAATTTTGGCCCGTTATTTCTTCGTTCTGAACAAGAGAAAACGATCTACAACAACAGAAACAATAGAGCCACCCCACCCCCCTGCCCCCAGAGCCTCCTCAATCATTATTTCTCAAGGGGATCTCATTATCCGGTAAGAGAAAGTCTTATGGTGAATATCGGAAGTGTCCTGCAATTTAATTCAATTATATTTATGAGGGGGAAAATCTGCGAACAGTTCTAAAAAGGAATATCTCTTTTTGGTAAAATTCTAGTTAATTGACTTCTTGCTATCTCGGAAAGGGTTTAGGTTAGGAAAATGAAACTACCTATTGAAATTTTGACAAAACATCATTTTACCTTAATTTTCAGTTACTAGTTACTTTTTCGCTGCCTTTAGCTATGAAATTTGAGTAGAATTTTGAGCCATATCAATGTTGTTTTTTTTTTCAAAATTTAGGAAATGTATTTGCATATCTAAAACCTTATAAAACGGGATTGAGCAAAGTTATGAAGCTGAAAACAATTTTGTTGTACTTCAATTAAGCAGAAGTTCTATTTTGCAAGGTTTCACTTTTATAACACACATATTTTTAAAGGTCAGGGCCCTCTAGAGGGAGAAGGAGTGGAGGTAGGCACTTCAAAATACCTTGCCGGGACACACTTTAGCCTGTAGACCCATCCCTGAAAGTTTAATTTTCCTTACCTAAACCCTTTCCGAGATAGCAAGAAGTCAATTAACTAGAATTTTACCCTCTTTTTCCCTTCTTCTCATATGGATGCAATTTCCTTCAGTTGAAATCAAACAAGCTTATATATCTGTTCTTTATGAACTGGGTATATAATAGAGAGCATACACTCACGTAAAATAGAGTGTAGAGGGGATCTAGAATGACCTGGGGTGTCAAATTTAGGGCGAAGGAGAGGAAGTTTTGCAGGATCATAATAGATGATCCTTCTTTTTTTTAATTTCTGTATGACTAAAACTACATGGAATGTGGCACAAAAGTAAATAAATAAATAATTGGAATATTTTACTGAGAGGAAAACAAATCTAAGCTTTGTTTTGTTTTAATCAATCAATTCGAACTTCGGTCAGCTATCTGAATCACATACAAAAAAAGAGAAAAAAGAGATTACTTTCCCACAATTCCATTTTAAAAGTGTGCTTTAGCTACATTGATTTATATTTCTGACGCATTTTCGAAAGTCAATGACGTTTTTCCTAGTAAGAAAGGCAAGCCAAATAAACCCACCAAACCCACTTTGCCAACAACAACTTTGCCAGTTGTTGCTAAGTCAAATTTTTATTTGAGCCAAACCTGGTCGGTTTTGTGACGTATTTTCGTAAGCCAATCACATTATTCGTTCAGCGCATGTCAGAAGTATAAACCGAATAACCCTGCCTATTTTACCTGTTGTTACAAAGGGTAAAATCGTAGTATTCCTTAAGCGTATATCAGAAAGGCAAGCCAAATAAACCCACCAACTTTACCCGTTGTTGCTATACTAAATTTTTAGCAAAGCCAAACCTGATCAGTTTTGTGACGTATTTTCGTAAGCCAATCACATTATTCGTTCAGCGCATGTCAGAAGTATAAACCGAATAACCCTGCCTATTTTACCTGTTGTTACAAAGGGTAAAATCGTAGTATTTCTTAAGCGTATATCAGAAAGGCAAGCCAAATAATCCCACCTATTATATGCGTGGTTGCTATGTCAAATTTTTGGCAAGTAAAAAAAAGCCAAACTTGATTAGTTTTGTGATGCATTTTCGCAAGCCATTCACGTTATTGCTTAAGCATATGTCAGAAAGAAAAGCCAAAAAACCCTTCTTGTTTTACTCGTTGTTGCAACGGGTAATATGTATCCAATTTTCAGCCAATCCAAAAAACACCAAACCTTATTGGTTCTTATTTATGATATTTTAGTCCAGTCAAAAAGAACAAAAGACATTTGAGTCACAATATTTGTTATCAGCAGGCCTAAACTCTTGTTCCTATGACATCTAAATTGGTAAATAAACCTTAAAAAAATACAATAAAAAAATAAATAAATACAATTTAAGAAATAAAATAAAGTAAAAAAAAAACAAAGTTATGCGAACCTACTTCATACATAGCTCCCACACCTTTTTGACTTCGTCCTTGGGTATTTGAAAATTTGAAACTTTAACTGAAGCCTTTAGTAAAGTCCTGAAAGTTCTTACGAGATACTTCAACACCGATGTTTGGCGACAAGAAATAATATGGGTTGCAAGGATTGAATACACTTCTCCAAGCTCAGTTGAAGAGCAAGTGTCCCCAAAGTCTTCCAAAAATTTATTGAATATTTCAAGCCTGTAAAAAATTACATGCACTGAATAGAAATGCATAGCTTTATGAGCTCAATAAAACAGAAAGCCTAATTCAGAGAGGTAAACAATAGTATAAATAGGAAAGCAATTTGTCAATAAATCTACTACAAACAACTTTCGCAGTACCAACCCACCTGAGGCCAACACAGCTACACACACTCCTCCAGCCCAATCTGTTCAAAGTCTTTCTCTTTACACCCTCTCAGGAAGCTCGAATTTCCTTAAATCTTTCTTTGCGACATCCTCCCAACCCAACCGCAGACAACCTGCTTTCAGTTTAGGCCTATATGGTTTACCGAAAAGAACAATCTTCGGCAATCTGTCATCCTTCATCCGCAGAACGTTCCCTAGCCATCCCAATTTTTCCCTCATTATAGCCTGAGAAAGCAGGATTGAACCAAACTTTTCGCACAGCCTACTCTTCGAAATACTGTCAGTCAGTCGGATACCCAAAACAATCCGTATGCAATTTCTCTGGAAAACATCTAGCCAATCTTCATTCGTTTTTCGGAGCACCAATGCTCCAGAATTATATTTAACCATTGTAGCTTCCAATATTCTAATTGCAGACTTACTTTCTTGTTCCTGGAAACTTTTTTGTTAAAAAAAAACTGAGCCTTGGCTATGCGACTTTTAACATCTCCACTGGTCCCACTGTCTTTGCCAATAATACTACCAAGGTAAGTGAAGCTGTCCACTGGATTGATCTTTCCGTTACCTGATGTCACCATAGATTAACAAAATATGATATAAATAGAGTAGAAAAGCATGACATATATAGAGAACGAAACCAGCAGCATAAGTGCAAACTAAAGAATAAATAGAATTATGACAGACTCAGCGCTTTAAGTAGTTCATCCAAAGACCCTAGAACAATATGGACCTGCGTTTCTTAATCTATGGCTCACAATCTAGCACCAATATATAGACAAAAATTTCCGAATTATAAAAAAAATCATAAGAACAAATTTTTTTTGGCGGGAAACTACGCAAAATTTCGTCAACCGATAGCAGACCATTTACCGGATTAATTTACAAAAAAAAATACAAAAAAGACATTTTTCGAAGAAAAGTATTGAGTTACATTCAACCGAAGATGAGCAAAAAAGAAGTAAACAAATATTTTAAGAGTAAAAAGACCTTAAATCAAGATCAATAAATAAATTAAACCGAAACAAACAGAAACTACATTAAATAATCAAGCCAAACTTAATCGGGCGGAATCCTATTCCACTCCTGAGGTATTCCATATGTGCTAATTTAGCAGCCTGGATGCATTTGAGCTCTTTTGATTTCCTACGATAGTAGTAGCTTTAGTAACATGAGGGGTAGTAGTGGTAGTTGTAGCAGTAATAGTAGAACTAATAGTAGTAGCAGTGGTCAAAGTTGCAATAGTAGTAGTAGCAGTGACAAGTAGTCACAGTTCCATTAGCAATTAGTCAGAGTCACATTTAGTAGCAGCTTCAGTTCCGAAAAGTCGCAGTCACAGTCACAAGTAGTTGTAGTTGAAAGTAGTCACTACGTCAAGTAGTTACTGTAGGAGTCGTAAGCAGTAGCGGGCGCAAGTAGCTGTTGCAGTCATATGCAGAAGCAATCACAGCTTCAGGTAGTCGCTGTCACGAGTACTTGGAGTCATAAGTTGTCAGATTCACAATTAGTCGTAGTTGCACTTATTCGCAGTCGCAAGTAGGGACAGACACGAGCAGTAGCAAATAATCACAATCACAGTCGTAAATAGTCACAGTTGTGGTCATAAGCAGTCAAAACAGCTGTAATAGCAGTAGCAGCAGCATAAGTAGCATAAGTAGCAGTTGTAAGTAGCATAAGTATGCTACTAAGTAAGCAGCATAAGTAGCAGTTGTGGAAATTGTAGCATCTCTTAAAGTTTCAGTTTAATAACCTTGGCCGCTCCTGAGATACGGTTGTTAAGCCCTATTTGACAACCTGTATGCATATAGTGAGTTTTAATTTAGTTCAAAATCAACCCGACACCCCCTGAAAGTTCCACCTTAATGCCCTTATCTATTCCAGAGATATTGCAGGCATGCCTTTTAACAACGTATATAGTTAAACATCCCCATTAACATGCCCTGAAAACTTCCTTTTAGTACCTTCAGCCGTTCCAGAGATATCACAAATACACTCTCATGACAAAATTGGATGCGCATAGTGAAGAAGTGATAATAGTACTGAGTGAGCACAATATTACATAGGCAATATAGACAATAGTACATAGTGACAATCTTACTGAAGAAGAAGAAATAGGTAATTTAAGATTTATGTTTGCAAATTTTGGTACGTTATTTTTCTGCTCTCTTACGGTTTAATGTATCAACAAAAGACCGAAATTTTGCAATTATTCCAGAGCAGAGATTCAGTCATATGCATCTGCCCAATTAAATTCATAAAATTTGGGAAACATGGTACTTAAATTAAAATATATGTAAAATTGATTGAAAATCGTTTTAAAAAGGACAATTCTCCCATTTTTTTAAAAGCAAGTATAGATCCCTCTCTAAGAAAAAGTATAAATAATATCACAATTCACGCTCGGTGAATGGATAAATCTGATCCATTCCTTCTGAATTTGAACCATAAAAAAAAGAAATTGACCCCAACACAAAAACAAAATAATAATAACAATTTATTAGGATTGGAATTATTAGATTGTTTAAATCTATCTCTCATATTATTTCACAACGAATTAATTTTTTTAAAAATCCTTGAAGAAAAGTAAAGAGTTAAATTTCTCAAATTAGGTTGGTCGAAAACCGTTGAAAAAAAAGGATAATTCTTTCATTTTAAGCCATTCCTTCAAATGCTGCGTTAAATAAAGATTCCTTTTCTGTTAAAATTGAAAAGGAAGAAATATTAAATCTTACTGAAGAAGAAGAAGAAGAAGTGGGTAATTTAAGATATATGCTCCTTATTTAAGCCCTGGTGTGTTAATTTTCAATCTCTTACGATTCAATGTATTGACAAAAGGCCGAATTCCATACGCGATTTTCAATTCTGTCCATCTACCGATAAATTTTTCAAATTTGGAGTAAAGGGTTTTAAGGATAAAAATACATTGAAAATTGGATGAAAATCGTCGAAAAAATGAAACTCTCCCATTCTTCAAGCAAGTTTAGGCCATTCTTTAAAAAAGGGTCTATGCAATATCACGCTTCTGGGTCAGTGAATGGATACATTTGAGGCTAATGAAGCCAATAATACAGGGTCCAAATAATATCACGCTTCTGGGTTCCGGAAGCCAATAAGGGTATAAGTAATATCACGCTTCTGGGTAATGAAGCCAATATTCTGGGTTCTGGAAGCCAATAAGGTTCTAAGTAATATCACGCTTCAGACTAATGAAGCCAAAATAAGGGTCAAAGTAATATCACGGTTCTGGGTTCTGGAAGGCAATAAGGGTCTAAGTAATATGACGCTCCAGGCTAATGAAGCCAATATAAGGGTCTAAGTAATATCACGCTTCTACGTTCTAAACCAATCCACTTATTGGCTTATTGGCTGGAGCTTCACGCTCCAGCCAATAAGGGTCTACGCAATATCACGCTTCAGGGTAACAAAGCCAATATTCTGCGTTCTAGAAGCCAATAAGGGTCTAAGTAATATCCCGCTTCAGACTAATGAAGCCAATATAAGGGTCTAAGTAATATCACGCTTCTGGGTCAGTGAATGGATACAGTTGAGTCTAATGAAGCCAATAATACAGGAATCTTGTCCTTTCAGAACTAGATGTGCCCACTTGCTCGTCGCAAGATCGTTTATTTCAGAGGAAATGTATACCATAATTGAAACTTTAAGTAGAAAGCCACTAAAAAAGAAAAAAATGTGACAACAATACATACAAATGAGTAGAGAATATGGCATTGGGATTTTACAATCCCTACCGGCGGTGCAGGTCTCCTTTGCATGGCATTCAGCCAGGAAGTGCAATGAGGGGTTGGGGGCCAGCCATTCTATGCTTTCGTGCACCCCTCCTGTTCACCTTCCCCATTATTCTCGAAGTACTCATTTGGAGCTCAGTTGACTCTGGGTAAGCTTAAAGAGTCACGCCAGAGACCCCCGTTCCGAACCAACAACCTTGTGACACCAAAACTTGAACATCTGTCTTCACGAACACAGGATTTTTGGTCATTTTTCAAGTGTTTAAAACAAAAGTTTTAAATTCACTAATTTAAAATTATTAGCATAAATAAATTCGTATTGCTTTAGAAAGACGGCGGAAATCGATCTTGGGGTATAATCTTGGTGAAATTCGCATTCTCAAAGTCGACAGGTTTGATAACCGATAAGCAGAGGAAGGTCTCAAGCTCCAACCAATTGATATACAAAATTCCTTATTATCCCAAGGACAGTTACAGTTACATGACTGTATGTTTTTTCGTTTTTTTTTTCAAAAAAAAAAACCACCGTGTTGTGCCACTGATCTTGGAGTAACAGAAAAAAAAAAAAAAAAAATGACAATACTAATGCCCTTTCAAGTAACAACAGAGATCGCGTTACAGCTAAGCAACGACTTCTTCCATATTGTGGCACAGAATAGAATACTTCAAGGAGTCGCTTTTTAGGAAGAATGAACCTAATATGCTCTCAATTAAGAGCTAATGATACCTTAACCTTCACGAGATTTTGCGATAGTTTGCAGTAATTTATTGGCATTTCAAGCTTAGCATTCATGTTCATTTTAATTTCATTGGATTTAAAGTTTCATTTCCTAGCCAGTCTTGACAACAGTTTCGTGCTCCCTCACATTCTATATGTTACTCCTTTCTGGGTGATTTTTAATGAAAATTAAAGGCAAAAACCTGTTCCGCCTTCGTTCAATACGCCAAATATTTGCTCCACATACTACTAAGGACAACCAATTCAGACTGGATAAGGTTTATGTTTCCCGTCCTAATTTCGATTCCTTTGAAGTTACTTTTTGTGCCAGTCTTTAAAACACCGTTGTGCTGTCCCACATACAGCGCAGGAGATTTTCCAGGAGCTCCTTTATCTCCTTTCCTCCTTTCCAGGAGAATTTAAATAAAGATAATGAAGTAAAAGCCGCTCCCCTTCGTCCGTAACGCCAAGTATTTGCTCAACATACTACAATTCAAGACTGAGTAAGGTTTATGTTCCCTGTTCGAGTTTTAGTATGTTATTTTTCGGATTATGATATGCCTTTCTGAGAGAATTTCATTAAAACTAATAAAACGAGAGCTCGTTCCACCTTCGTCCCTTACGAAGCTATTTTCTAAGCGATGTAATAATATTTGCTCGGTGAATAAACAGATTCAACACTAGTGAATTCAATATTATAGTCCATTTCAATATTATAATTCAATATTATATTATTAGATATAATATTTCAATATTAGAATTCAATATTATATCTTGTCCATTTGTTTTAAGATACAGCTGCAGGCTTGTTTTAGATGGAACATATACCTAGCTGAGTTAACCAAGAATGTACAGTTCCAAAACTCTATGAAATAAAAACAAAATAACAGGTCACGCATGGTCAAGTCACTGGATTTGGGATCCTTTGTCTGAAAGGACGCGGGTTCGAATGCCAGTGCACCCAATTGTTCAGTTTGGGACGGGAGTCAGTGGCGTGACTCTGTAAGCTTAGCCAGAGTCGACCCAGCTTTAAATGGGTACCTGGAGAAATCTGGGGAAGGTAAACAGGAAGGGTGTGCGAAAGCACAGGATGGTTGGCCCCCAACCCCCCATTGCATTTCCTGGCTGAAGGGCCAAGAAGCGGAGATCAGCACCGCCGGTAGGGACTGTAAAGTCTAATGCCGTATCCTTTACCTTTTTTACCATGGTCAAGTATTCTTGTTTGATTTATAATTCAGTCGTCACGGGGTCTGGATCTCGTATTTGGGTGAACTTACACGCTATTGCAACTATTTTACTAGCATAAATGGTTTATTTTTTCTTCAATTTTTCCTTTGTTTCTTCCTTTTTATATTTTACAGACATATTTCCGAACAAGTTAAATCTCTTGGAATTTTCAACAATAGAAAACAATATAGGTCTCCAGTAATAAGACGACGTTTAAGTAAGTGACTTAACATATGAAAATAAGGTAGATAATATTTAAAACACAGTTTGTTGGTGATAAAGCAGGAGATTTTTAGCTAATCACTTGATGTTTCCCAGTCTTAAATACAGGGATCCACGCACGGTAGCTATTATGTGCTAAATTGTAAACAAAACAGAGTGCATACCAAGAAACAGCTCCGTCCACAGGTCCCCTGATTTTAATTTCCTCCAATAGATGTGTACTAAATGTATGTACTAAATATTTATATAGATATGTACTGAATTTATGTACTAAATATGTATAAAGATATGTACTAAATTTTAAACAAAACAGACTGCAAACCATGGAAGAGCTGTATCCACAGGCCCCCCGATTTTCATTTCCTCCATCAGATATGTACTAAATGAATGTACTAAATATTTATACAGATATGCACTAAATTTATGTACTAAATATGTATAAAGATATGTTCTAAATTTTAAACAAATCAGACTGCAAACCATGGAAGAGCTGTATCCACAGGTCCCCCGATTTTGATTTCCTCCAATAGTTATGTACTAAATGTACGTACTAAATATTTATATAGATATGTACTAAATTTATGTACTAAATATGTATAAAGATATGTTCTAAATTTTAAAGAAAACAGACTGCAAACCATGGAAGAGCTGTATCCACAGGTCCCCCGATTTTGATTTCCTCCAATGGATATGTACTAAACGCATGTACATAGACAGGTACTAAGTTATAAACAAAACAGACTGCATACCAAAGAACAGCTGCATCGACATGTCCCCTGATTTTAATATCCTCCAGTAGATATGCTCTAAATATATGTACTAAATATGTATATAGATATGTACTAAACATGCACAAAATTGTAAACAGAACAGACTGCATACCAAGAAACAGCTGCATCCACAGGTCCCCCGATTTTAATATCCTCCAGCAGATATGCGCTAAATGTATGTACTAAATATGTATATAGATACGTACTAAACATGCACAAAATTGTAAACAAAACAGACTGCATACCAAGGAACAGCTGCATCCACAGGTCCCCCGATTTTAATTTCCTCCAGCAGATATGCGCTAAATGTATGTACTAAATATGTATATAGATACGTACTAAACATGCACAAAATTGTAAACAAAACAGACTGCTTACCAAGGAACAGCTGCATCCACAGGTCCCCTGATTTTAATTTCCTCCAATAGATCCTGAAAACTTGATGCCAGCTTTCTCTTTTTTCTGACTGAAGACATCTGGGTTCCAATGTCTGTTATTTCAATATCAGTTACATGGAGCTTCATCAGTAGATATAACAGCTTGGAAGCTATACCTATCAGTCCTGGGTGGATGCAATAGCATCGTTTAGTTTTAATAAGACTTGTTACTATGTTATCAATAAATTTGTGAAGTTTCTTCAGCTGTTCCTAAAAAAGGTGATTTTTATGACTAGAAAATGACAGGGTTCTCCTTAAGAAAATAATTAATGGGGGGATGGAGTGTTTACCATCGAGCAATAACTATTTCTTCAGAAGCAAATATGGCCAAATCCACTCTAAAATGTATTAAAAACATTCTCAATATTCAAAAAACTAAAAAATTATATATGACTTGTCACTGTGCTATCGATGAATGTGCAAAGCTTCTTCAGCTGCTACCAGCATAAGAACAATTCACCTAAGTTTGAGGAGATTAACTAAAATAAAATATTTGCCAAAAAAAAGAAAAATTTCGGGATTTTTTGCGTCAAAGCAGTTTATTGACTTTTTACGACTATTAGATAACTTCGAAGACCACACTGCCTTTCCATGACGAAAGTAAAACTGTTCAAAATAGGGATGATACCTTTTTATTGACAGTAAATAGATATAAAATTATTTAACTGAATAATAATTACTGCTGATGATGAACACTGTATATGTGTTCGAAATATCCAGTTAAATAATTTTATATCTATTCACTGTCAATAAAAAGGTATCATCCCTATTTTGAACTGTTTTACTTTTTACGACTATTAATTTAAAAAACTTTTTCCACAAAACAAGTCTTTCAAAGGAATGTGAAGAGCTCCATTAAGCCAAAAATGAGCGGAAATACAGTAAAATAATCTTTCAAGCGTAAAACTACCACAGATCACTATCAACAAATAAATGAAAATCAAAACGAACAGAGATTAAAATAAACAGCCAAGTTAAACTTAAAACGAGCAAAAATCAACATTAGTATGGATAATAACCCACATTCCTTTTTAAGACCAGAACATAATTTGCGTTTTACGGAAAGAAAAAAAAACGAATGACTGTGGATTGTCAGTTTAATTGACATATATTGATATTTATTCCTTAAAGTTTCGATAATTTTTTATTTATGAAAGTTAAAAAAAATGGAACCATTTAAAACGTGTTTTGTTTTCAGCAAAGCGCAAATTATGTTTTGGTCTAGAGAAGGCATGGGGATTATCAGCCATACTAATGTTCATTTTTGCTCCATTTGAGTTTGACTCGGCTATTTATTGTTATTTCTGTTCGTTTTGAGGTTCATTTTTTATTATTGAAAGTGATTTTTGGTAGTTTTACGCTTGAAAGATTATTTGACTTTATTTTCACTCATTTTTTGCTTAATGAATCATCTTTTGAACTCATCTTTGAAAAGCTTGTTTTGTGGAAAATGGTATGGTGGAGAAACGTTTTCAACCATTTTTAATACTGACGCAAACAGCATCTTTAAATTTAATTTTAAAAACTCCTGAAGTTGACCTGAAAAATAAAACAATATCCTTACCGAAGGATTCTCTCTATGTTCTTTGACAACCTGGGTAAACTTACACTCTATTTATTTATTTAAATTATAAGAGCAGAAATAGTAACAGTATTAGCCCCAAAAGTTTTAACTTAAAGCTCCCAGTCGTTCTCGATGTATTGCGGAGGTGTCTTCTTGGCAACGATAAGCAAAATATCTTTTGATCTAGTTTAAAGCAACATTTAGTTTTAAGGCATAATTGACCAATTGCACGATTGTGGGGGTTGGCATACCTAATATCCCCAAAGATTTAGTTGCTGGACCGTTTTACTATGCTGAACAAAATGGCTGTCTCAAAATTTTGACTCGATGTGTTTTTTTTTTAATGAATGGGCTTGAGAGAAGCGCTGCTTGTCCTCCAATCTCTTTTTACTTTTAGAAAGGGCACCAGAACTTTTAATTTTGAATCATTTTTAGCTCCTTTAAAATTTTCAATACTATTTCTAGCTATTATAAAGTGGTGCAGCCTATGATATTGCTTATATGCCCCTTTGAAAACCTGCATGCACACAGTTTTTTCGTCTTATTAATACTGCTCCAAAACATTCCCTACAAGTTCCACTTTATTACCCTTAGCGTCATTATTTAAAGTAACTGTAGCGGTAGTATTAAATGTATACACATAGTGCCTTTAGGCTAGTTCAAAATCCCCCAAAACTTACCCTGTTTATTGTTTTAAAAAGTAGAGTTAAGAGAAAGAGTCAAACTTTAGCGTAAAGAGCGGGGCGTTGAGGAGGAACCCCTTTCATATACGGAGCAATTTCTGTTCGTTTTAAGTTTTAATGTTGCTCCTTATTTTCAGTTAAAAAACTTGTTTTTTTATTTAATTTCGAATAAAGCACAAATAAAAAAAGAACTAAGACAACGAGCAATCATAGGAAAAATCACGAAAATCTTGTGATTTTAAAAGAAGAAGGACGGGTATTAATGAACCATGCTCCCAAAATTTCATTAAGATCATTTTGGAATTTCATTAAGACCCGATCACCCGTTCGTAAGTTAAAAATACCTCATCTTTTTTCCGATTTAAACGTTCCCCCCATCCCCCCCAGATGGTCAAATCGGGGAAACAACAATTTCTAATTTAATCTGGTCTGGTTCCTGATACGCCTGCCAAATTTCATCGTCCTAACTTACCTGAAAGTGCCTACACTAGCAAAACCGGGACCGATAGACAGAATTTGCGATCGCTATATGTCACTTGGTAAATACCAAGTGCCATAAAAACTAAAAAATACGAAAATTTTCGGGGTGTCTGCATCAAAGCAACTTTTTTGAAGACTATACGACAAGTTTACTCTATGGTATATTTAAAATATTTTCAGTACTCAAGGAACTAAGAAAAATGACATGGTGACTTTTAACAATGATATCACTGAATTTGTGAAGCTTCTTCACAAATTTATTTTAGGAAGCTGTTCCTCAAATAATAAGAAAATATATGTATTGAAACCCCACATACCTTGTCAGAATCAGGCCATACACTCAACTCAGGACGCGGATCTTCTAACCTGATCTTAACATCTTCTATCACAAGACACCAACTATCAAATTGGAAAAGTCCGTGGGGTTGTTTGGTTATTTTTAGTTCCTTGAGCATTGAGAATATCTTTGAATATATTTTTGAAAGGACTTGAAAATTTAATTTCTAAAAGGTTACACAATTCGATGGAATATCCTTATTCTTACGGAACATCTTTGTGACTCCACAGACTTAAAGGTCAATCAATTTTTTTTATGCTAAAAATGCGGAAGCTTTGAAAAAGGAATTGGTCAGATTGAATTTTCAAATCTCCCTCGAGAGGCAAACTTTGACACAAAACAAAGATGAAAAAATTGAATACAGAAAATTCACTACGCTTCAGACTTTTATTTCTCTTAAATTAACTTAAAAGAACGTTTTCCAAAAAAGGATTGTCGAACAAAAGTGAAGAATCATTTCTTTTTAAAAAAAAGAAAAGCATAATGGCTATCGGGAAATTTTTATCCGATACTGCAGGGGTTAGGGAGGTCCGGGTAGGAAAAAAAGAGGCAGAGGAGTTGGGCTTTTACCCAACAGTCACTTCAACCTTTAAAAAGGGCGCTAGAACTGCAATCTGCGATCAAATCAGCAGCATCTAAATTTTCCAAATCTCCCTTCCATATGAAGTGATGGTAAAAAAAAAAGAACGAAATGAAGGCACTTGATTTCTAACAGAGGCAATCCTAGCACTGCTTTAGTAAAGGACCACCCGGTCCTACCTATATTTTTTTGTATCACCACTTAGTATGGAAGCGTAAAAACTTGGGAGATTCATTAAATTGGAAATTGAAAGTTCTTGTGCCTTTTAAAGATCGAAGTAATTGAAGGGAAAAATCCTCTACTGTGCCCCTTTTTTACTGTGGGATCCTCCGCACAGTAAAAAATTCGCACAGTAAAAAAAATTTTAAACTGCTATTTTGTTCAGAAATGTCGAAAGAAACCTTCGGAAATGCCATGAACCTCATAGAATTAGGAACAATGGCCATAAATTGCGCAAATGAAAATTATTTACATAAAGGTCTAATCCAATCAGCTCAAAATTTTTATGGATTTATATTATATATTATAATAATAATAATAATAATAATAACAATAATAATAATAATGATAATAATAATAATGATAATAATAATAATAATAATAATAATAATAATAAGATAATTAGAATAATAATATAGATATTATATATTATGTATTGATTTATATAGTATATTTTTATGGAGTGGTAGGGGGACTGAAAATGGGACAAATATCTTTTTGCCTTGATCAGTTTGCAAGTTACACCCTGAAATCCTTAGGTAAAGAGGATCCTAATGTACCAAAAAAAAAATGTTTGGGAGCAAAGTCCCTCCAAAAAAGGGTCCAAAAAATGCAAAAAAAATTCGACCGGCTCAAAAGTTACATCGTTTAAGTTGTGGGGCTAAGAGGACCCCAGTGCAGAAGGTAAAATAGGTAAAAATTATTTCCTCTGAAAAGAGACCCAAAAAAGGGCAAAAACAGCATTTTTTCGTACGACTTGATGATTAAAACGTAAGTTCCAGAGAGCCAAGGTGACCTAAATAGACAAAAGCAGCTTTAGTTTGGGGACATGGTTACCTCATAAATTAGGGCCCAATAAGAGCCAGAACTTTTTTCTGACCCACTTCAAAAGCTTAGTTACCCGAAATAAGAAAATTACTACCAAAGCCGTTTTCAAACATTTGGGTTGTTTGAATGCAAACTTTGCAAAATACATTTTCTTATTAGCGCATGGATAGAAAATCTACTCTCGAGTGAAGGAGGATAGTAGCTACGTTTTATATAAACAATTGAAACTAAAAGCAGAGTTGTCAGTCTTTGGCAATTTTCATAAAATTATAAGTTTAAGTCCTGAACTTGCGAGTGGTAAATACATTTTTTAATTAGCACATGGATAGAAAATCTACTCTCGAGTGAAGGAGGATAGTAGCTACGTTTCATATCCAAAATTGTAACTAAAAGCAGAGTTGCCAGTCTTTGGCAATTTTCATAAAATTATAAGTTTAAGTCCTGAGCTTGGTATCTTGCGACTGGTAAATACATTTTTTCATTAGCGCATGGATAGAAAATCTACTCTCGAGTGAAAGAGGATAGTAGCTACGTTTTATATAAACAATTGAAACTAAAAGCAGAGTTGTCAGTCTTTGGCAATTTTCATAAAATTATAAGTTTAAGTCCTGAACTTGCGAGTGGTAAATACATTTTTTAATTAGCACATGGATAGAAAATCTACTCTCGAGTGAAGGAGGATAGTAGCTACGTTTCATATCCAAAATTGTAACTAAAAGCAGAGTTGCCAGTCTTTGGCAATTTTCATAAAATTATAAGTTTAAGTCCTGAACTTGCGAGTGGTAAATACATTTTTTAATTAGCACATGGATAGAAAATCTACTCTCGAGTGAAGGAGGATAGTAGCTACGTTTCATATAAACAATTGTAACTAAAAGCAGAGTTGCCAGTCTTTGGCAATTTTCATAAAATTATAAGTTTCAGTCCTGAGCTTGGTATCTTGCGACTGGTAAATACATTTTTTCATTAGCGCATGGATAGAAAATCTACTCTCGACTGAAAGAGGATAGTAGCTACGTTTTCTAATAAACAATTGAAACTAAAAGCAGAGTTGTCAGTCTTTGGCAATTTTCATAAAATTATAAGTTTAAGTCCTGAACTTGCGAGTGGTAAATACATTTTTTAATTAGCACATGGATAGAAAATCTACTCTCGAGTGAAGGAGGATAGTAGCTACGTTTCATATCCAAAATTGTAACTAAAAGCAGAGTTGCCAGTCTTTGGCAATTTTCATAAAATTACAAGTTTCAGTCCTGAGCTTGGTATCTTGCGACTGGTAAATACATTTTTTCATTAGCGCATGGATAGAAAATCTACTCTCGAGTGAAAGAGGATAGTAGCTACGTTTTATATAAACAATTGAAACTAAAAGCAGAGTTGCCAGTCTTTGGCAATTTTCATAAAATTATAAGTTTAAGTCCTGAACTTGCGAGTGGTAAATACATTTTTTAATTAGCACATGGATAGAAAATCTACTCTCGAGTGAAGGAGGATAGTAGCTACGTTTCATATCCAAAATTGTAACTAAAAGCAGAGTTGCCAGTCTTTGGCAATTTTCATAAAATTATAAGTTTAAGTCCTGAACTTGCGAGTGGTAAATACATTTTTTAATTAGCACATGGATAGAAAATCTACTCTCGAGTGAAGGAGGATAGTAGCTTCGTTTTATATAAACAATTGAAACTAAAAGCAGAGTTGTCAGTCTTTGGCAATTTTCATAAAATTACAAGTTTAAGTCCTGAGCTTGGTATCTTGCGACTGGTAAATACATTTTTTCATTAGCGCATGGATAGAAAATCTACTCTCGAGTGAAAGAGGATAGTAGCTACGTTTTATATAAACAATTGAAACTAAAAGCAGAGTTGTCAGTCTTTGGCAATTTTCATAAAATTATAAGTTTAAGTCCTGAACTTGCGAGTGGTAAATACATTTTTTCATTAGCACATGGATAAAAAATCTACTCTCGAGTGAAGGAGGATAGTAGCTACGTTTTATATAAACAATTGAAACTAAAAGCAGAGTTGTCAGTCTTTGGCAATTTTCATAAAATTATAAGTTTAAGTCCTGAACTTGCGAGTGGTAAATACATTTTTTCATTAGCACATGGATAGAAAATCTACTCTCGAGTGAAGGAGGATAGTAGCTACGTTTTATATAAACAATTGAAACTAAAAGCAGAGTTGTCAGTCTTTGGCAATTTTCATAAAATTATAAGATTTCAGTCCCGAGCGTGGTATCTTGTGAGTGGTAAATACATTGAACAGGACTCTAAAAAAGAATTTCAAGAACATAATTACTATTACTCAACTTAATGGAATTTTCATTCAAACACTGTGGTTTTTTGCATGTGAATTTTAGATATTTTAAGGTTTTTAGAAAAGCACAGACTGAAGGATATTAATAACAACCTCTTCATTTTTAAGTTGGAAAAGTTTAAATCAAGTAGTAAAATCATGCAATTAAATCAAATAGTTGTAGCCATCAAGCCATGGCTAATTGTAGTAAGAGCCAAACCAGATAGTCCGAGTGAGTGAGCAGCAAATCTGGGAGAAGCGCTGATTAGGGTTGTATGAAAATGATGTCAATTCATTTGTTGATAGACAAGTATATCTATCATCCGTCCAGGCGTCATTCCTAGGGCAGAACTGAGATAGATAGTCATAGAACTAAGGGTGAAAGAATTGGACTGATTTTGGGTTGATGCGTGACGGACAATGTTTTATACATGTTTAATATTTAAAATTTGAAATATTAAACAAAAATTTCCAGTAATTTTATTAGTTGCTAAAGAAACTTTAAAACTTCTTACTATAGGAATTGGTTGAAATTTTGATCCAAAGACTTGTCTCTAGCTCTTGCTTAATCAAATTTACAGAGTTGAACATAAGGAATGAGTCAGAAATAGTACACGAAAACAGGACTAAAAAGCTGGACAACAGGAAATGACATTAAAGAAATCGTTAATATTGTGGTTAGGAATCCTCAAAACCCTTTATCAGCATCCAAAATAGACCTGATTTTGATATTGAGCAGTTCAAGGTTATATTAAAACTTTCATAAGGGAAGTTTCATCTCACAACACTTGTAAAGAAGTCGATTCAATCTATATCCCCTCTTTGCAGAGGGTAGGTTAATTAACCTACTTACCAAGGAATTAACCTACCCTACCAAGGAAGGGTAGGTTAATTAGCTTTTCTCGCAATTACACCCGCAATATCAATATCGATAGCAATATCAATATCCCGCAATAGCAATTACACCAGCTAATATTAAAAATAGACCTCTTCTTCAACAAGAAGACATTCTTTTCTTTATGTATTACAGTTTCTGAACAAAAAGTTGATCCATAAAAAAAATTCAACAGAAACAATAGAAAACATTTGATTTAAAAAAAAAGGGTAAAACTTAAGTGTACATCGCAGATATTTATGTGGTTGCTAACAGCTATTCGATCTAGCCTAACTCTATGCCAGACGACTACCAGTTTTTTGTTTTTTTTTTAACCGTGATTGTTCATACACGAATCCCTAGAACGAAATACTAGAGATATGGGACTTATTTGGGAACAGCTATTCCATCTAGCCTAATTCTATATATAGTCTACCAGATATTTTTAACTGGTCACACGCAAATTACTGGAACAAAATACTAGAGATTTGAGATTTATTTTATTTGATTAATTCATACTTGGGCAGCAATAGAACGACTACAAGCCAAGTTTACTTGATGGCCAATTAAAAGGGTTAAGGGACCACATTGACAGTCAATCAGGAACAAAAGTCATCAAAAGAGGAAGAGCTCACATAACCCTACTTATGAGCAACAGGAAAGGGGATAGCAAAACCATGCCCGGAGAAATTTTGGTCTAAAAAACCCCTTCTTTTGCATCTTTCATCCCCCGTCCTTGAAAGATCCTCAAATTCTCTCTTCCTTAGTGGTTAGATTTATATTTGTCCCTAAAGATGGATGTCTACTATAAGCTAAAGAGCCTCTTACCTTCCAGTCAGACCAATCACAAACTGAAAAAGCCCCCATTTCAGTCTCAAAACTGTTTTTTGGATGGTGATATTTCAACTGTTTTTCAATAATATTTACAATATCATTACTGGTCTTTTCATTGTGCTCATCCCAAGCTCCAATCACAGCAGAGAGGTATCTTTCACCAAATTCACAAACTTGAACCCTATCATAGAACTCCAGCGCATCACAGTAAACACTTAACAACACCAAAGCCTCGTTTTGTTCAACGATGCTATTTAAACTGGATTTAAGGTCAACCATCAAGCTGCGTTTTTCTAATAAAAATTCAGACAAGTTATGTCCTATGTTGCCAAGATGAATAATAGAAGCCATTAACCGCAAAGACGATGAATGGTCAGAAGACGCTGGCTGTTCATTATGGTATTTGACAGTACAGGACAACAAACCTAAAAAAAAATTCAAATAATCTTGATATCTCAATAAAAACCTGACTATCTACTCTAGGGGAGGGCCCAAAATAAATTTTTGAATAATTATTGCAACAAGCCCATAAAAAGGGTTTGTCATGGGGACAGACAACCTCTTTTTCTATACAAACGAATTTATTCCTAATTATCTTTGATTTTGGATTGAAATTTAAATGTATTTGACAAAAATAACCAATTTTTAACACCCTCAAAATAAAATAAATTGAAAAGAATTGCTATTGCAGTTTAGATAACTGCAATTTGCTTAGTATAATAAATAAAAAGGATTTAGGAACACCCCTCTGAATATAATCCTCAACATATGGGTCTGAAAGCTAGCTTTTTCAAACAGTTCGTGGTAACCATCTGTAAGTAAGGAGCAACCCGGCTCAATAGAAAGCGAAACTATAAAAACGGATTTTGATACCAATAAATACATCAAAAGAATCGCATTTTTATACTGATTTCAAATACACAAGTTTCATCAAGTCTTACCCATCAAACATTACAAGGCTGAGAAAATTTGCCTTATTTTCAAAAAAAGGAAAAACACCCCCTAAAAGTCATAGAATCTTAATAAAAATCACACCATCAGATTCAGCGTATCAGAGAAACGGACTGTAGAGGCCTCAAGCTCCCATCTGCAAAAATGTGGAACTTAGTATTTTTTGCCAGAAGAAAGATCATGGATGCGTGTTTATTTGCTTAGTTTTTTTTCCAGAAGTGATCGTATCGACCCAGTGCTACTAGAATATCGCGAGAAGGCTCATTGGAACGGAAATTAAAAGTTCTAGTGCCCTTTTTAAGTTACCAAAAAAAATTGAAGGGTAACTAGGCCCCGTCCCACGCTCACTTTTCCCAAAAGTCACCAAATCAAATTAGATACCCATTTTGTTCAGAACAATCGAAAAATCTATAAAATATGTCTTAGATGATGACTTAATCCCCTCCAGTCCCCGTGTGAAGGGCTGTAAATTATTAAATTTGCCCATTGCTTACATGTAACATCGGTTATTGGGAAGTATACAGACGTTTTCAGGAAGATTTTTTTTAAGGTGAAGGAAACGGGGGGAGGAGGTTACGTGGGAGAATCTTTCCATGGAGAAATTTTTCATGGGGGAAGAGAATTTTCATAAAGGGGTGTCGAATTTCCCAGGATTGTTTAAAAACGATCAGGAATTAAATAAAAAAAAACAAATCTTTCTACTAAAGTAAGGAGCAACATTAGAACTTAAAACGAACAGAAATTATCACGTATATGAGGAGTTTCGACTCCTCGTTAATACCTCGCTCTTTACACTAAGGTTTTTAAGTACTTTTAAAAGAGCTATTTATTCTAATTATTTAGGGGTCATTCTTAAAGAATTGGAACGAAATTCAAACTCTAGCGTAAAGAGTGAGATATTAATGAGGGAGCGAATCACTTCATATACACAATAACTTCTGCTCATTTTAAGTTTCAATGTTGCTCCTTACTTTCAGTTGAAAAACTGAATCTTTTTTTAGTTCCGGTTTGTGAACATCCAGAGTTAATACTATAATACACATCCCCCCCCCCCAGGAGCTGAGCTGGAGGAAAACATGCTAAAAGACAGTTTTTGTAATTTTTCTTGTATTTTTACTCGAAATTTATGCGTTACAGTAATTTTACAAAGCACTTTTTTCTGTGTTTTTTTTCACCACGTGTTTTTCTCGTGTAAAAATGTTAAGGATGTTGTGATCAAAGCAATCAAAAAGACAAGATCTGTTAAAGATCCGAGAAGAAAAAAACATCGAGGAGTTAATTGTTATTCTTTACACATAGAGGAAGGGAAGGTAAACGATACGACCCTTAAGTGTAAACCAGCGGTGCCAGTTTATTGCCCTTCAGCCAACATGTGCAATAGGAGGCAGGGGCCAGCCATCCTGTGCTTTCGCAGACCCTTCCTACTTATCTTCCCAGGAATTCTCCAGAGACCGATTCCGAGCTGGGTCGACTCTGGCTCAGCTTACAGAGTCACGCCACTGACCCCGTCCCAAACCAAATAACTGGCCACGCCAGGAGTCGACGCCCCACCCTTTGTACAAAGAATGACAAATCCAGGGTGCCAACCAATCAGCTAGCACGACTAAGGCGTCCTAACTTGCACATACAGTAACTCTAAACTTGATAATTAATACCAATTTTTAAATGGCACAAATTTTTTATTATTTTGATATAATTGCTTAAAAACAAGTCAAATAAAATCAAGTTAGATCTATGTATCTGTGAAGCACAGATCATCTATCTAATCAGAGTGAAAAGAAGGGGTTAGACACTGGGCCACCTCATGGACACAGAATCAGGCAAGCATACAGTTACAGGCCGAGCCCCTTTCAATTGCTAGGGCCTTTGACCCTTACTGTGATCCTCGTTTTGCTCAGGTTGCTGCTTGGGTATTCGGCACTTTCAGTTTGACCATCGCTTCACTCATCAAATACCATTTTTAAAACACTTTTAATACAGCCCGGTCAGATCTTTTGGTTATGTATAGATAAATAAATCAGTGTATTTCAAAGCCCAAGGGCCATACACACAACAAAAATTCACACAAAACAGGGAGATCCCTAATAAGACAAATTACAAAACGAGAAATACCTAATCTGCAAGCTCAATCATTTGAACTTTTTTTCTTTCTAAACATTTATCTATAAACACACCAACTGGAGTTATTGTGGTGGGGTTACTACTTTGTAGAATACCAGAAAGCAGCAAATCAGTCCCATGTAAATACTTTCCTCTTAAATCAAAGAGCAACGGGCACTTCCAGAAAAAAGGGTCCAAATCTTCACCCTCATCTTTACAAAGGGGAAAAAAAATACCGCCCTTCCAAAACCACTCACTTTTAATCAAACACCTTTTGTCTGATCTGGATAGGAAGGCAATTCGCCCTGAGTTGAATCCATCGACACTAGGCCGTATCTAGGGGGAGGGAGGAGAGGGTTTGAACCCCCTTGAAATGTTTGTCCAACTCGTAAAAAAAAATAACGAAAATGAAAATATTTTTGATGCGTTTTTTTAAGTCTTTTCATACCCTCCCCCCCCCCCCCGAAAAATTCTTTTATAAACCCTCCCCCGAATAAAATCCTCTATACGGCCCTGCATCGACACGAAACCAGAGCCGGTAAATTAAGTTTAAAATACTTGCAGACACACTCTATAGCTTTTACAGAGTATCCAATATTAAAATAGACAGAGAAAATTTTCACCATGACAGATGTAGGTTAAAAGCCAAAAATTGTCAACTATTTTCTGTTTCTATTTTTAATCATATTTCAATTTTGAATTTAATGTGAAAGAATCATCACCAATCAAGGCCAGGGCGTTAAAGGATTTGAGCCCTCCCTCCCGAGAAATTTTGCCTGACTCGTAAAACGCGATAAAATACATATAAACAGAACTTTTCATGGATTTCTTAAAGTTTTATTGTGCCCCCTCCTTCAAAAAAATCCTGGATGTGCCCTTGTCGAAAATCAGGGCAATGTCTTCTCAATTCCCTGCAGGATTATTGTAATGGCATATGTTTTCTAGTAGGTGATCTAGGTGAAAAGATTTGTTCAATTGGCATTTTTCTCAGTAGATTAAATAGATAAATCTATGCAAAGTCTCAATGTAAATACCATTTTTTTTTCACGATGTCGAAATTAAAGTGCGTATCTTTTTTAATATTATAGCATGAGTTTTATTTATATGGTTCCAGGATTATTTGACGGTAATGTCAAGTCACTAAATTGAATGTTTTCTCAAAAACAAGAGAAATAATGACATGAATTTGTTTTTCTGGTTTTGTGTAGGGGGCTGATGAACCACCCTCATCCCATAGTTTTCATATTGAGAAACTCCATATTAAAACTAAACACCACAAAATTCCTGAAAAATTACACAATCTTTTTAAAATTTAATTGTCCATTTCAAGCTTAGGGGAAGATAGATGTTGAAAAAAGCACCAATTTACAGCTTTAAAATCTGTTAATTGATTATTAATTAATTATTGAGACTTTTTCTGTTCGAATTTTTGGATTCCATTCAAATTCCACATTAAAAGAAGGAGCCAAAAAAACTATAAAATATAACAATACTAACCAAATTCACTTAAAAATTTAGTCATGAACAATATTATGACTCTTGTTTGAATTTGTACTAACTATTCCTCCTACCTCCTCTTAAAAACCATATTTCCACTCAGAATATGAGTCTTCGAATGAATATTATTTACCTTAAAATAATAAAATAAACTTTAAATACATACTTTCCCATATTTCCTTGTCAAGTGAAATCCAGTTTTGTCTATAGGCCAAAATATCAGATTCAATTATTGTTATGTAGACTTTTCCAAAGATACGTCTGGTTAATGGATTTATCATTATAAACAGCACATGATCAATTAAGCTCAAAACTGGTATGCGAGGGCCTCTGCTGTTTCCCTTTCTAGTGATAAATCGAATAAAAGAAGAACAAAAAAGCTTTGAGCTATCAGAGGGTCCTTGTGTAGATTCTCTCTCTGGGTTCTTTGCCACATCTTTCTCGATTTTCTCAAGTTCCTGTAAAAGAATATTGATAAATAACGTATACATACAAATATAAGAAATTATAAATATGGTTCAGAAATTTTTCAATTCCCTGAAGTTCCTCTAAAAGATGTAATTTTTTGTTAGATTGACTGTCAATATTTAAGTTAAAAAATATTAGAATACCACAAGTGAACTCGTATTTGTTTCCTATAAAATTTTACTTTATAGAATTAGTATATGGTATATCAGCGTTAGTTTCTGTAAAAGAAAATTGATATATGCAGTTTTTCAGTTTAATGCAAGATTTAATTATGAGAGTTTGGGTTAAATTAGGTTTGGCTAGATTGTGTTAAGTTTTTAGCCTATTTCTAGTATCTATAACCCAATTTAACCTCACCAAAACTAAGATAATCTAACGTAACTTTAACGTTTTGCCATCATAGCTTGCATAAGACTGAAAAAAAAACTAATTGAATCGAAGCAAAGAAAACAGAAATATCAGAAATAGGTCAAAAACCAATTTTTTAACCTACTTCTGATGTATTTCTATTTCATATTCTTATTTTATAATTTTGTTGAAAAAGAGTCGCAGCCTCATAGCTACTGACACCCCTGACAAAATTAGACTAGAAGAAAATGTAAGAAAGCGACCCTTAAAGAGTAGACTAGGACAAAACATGCTGAGCCAGCAAAATGGTCATCTCCATCTCCAATGATCCATTGACTGGTAGAATAAATGATTTGCAGTTTTTAAGATCCTGGCTCCGATGTTTCAACAAACGCCCAAAATCTCCAAACTGGGACGTTTGTCCTCCGGCAATTCAATGTAAAAAACGCCATATTCTTTTAAAATGCTAACATAGCTGAAAAGCTAAGTGGTAAAGAAGATGGTGGCAACAAAGTTTCTTACTTGAAAAAATATGTGGAAAAACTTTCCTATCCTTTGGTGCCTGATATAGAGATAGTGAAACATAACAAAATAGTTCTTGTTCTTCTTCTCCAACTGTTACCAAGGGAACTGTTACCTCCATCTGTTACTTCCAGGCAAAAAAAAACCTTTAATGTCAAGCTAAGAGGTGACATTTTTTAAGTGCATAACCACTTCTTATCATCTATGTATTTGCACTTTACTATGCATTTCAATAAATGTATTTAAAACAGAATTGGTTATAATTCATACTATCTCCCAACCTGGGCCAAGCGGTGTCCTAACCTGGGCTTATGACCTGCCCAGTTGGGGACACGTCCGAAAATTTTGTTTTTATTTTAAAAAAGTTAATTCACTGACAACAATCTTGTAATTCTTAAGAATAAAAGTGTATACCATTAAAATTATGTTGAGCTAAAGGTATTAAGAAAGGTCCATTAATAGTGAAGTAATAGATTTTTGAATTTTCGTGTCCCAATGTGGGCTGGTTTCAACACATACCCAAATGGCGACTGCATATTGTTATATTTTTTCCAAAAATATGTACATTCTGAAATCATGACCAAAAATTTTTAATTTATGCTGTTTTTATAGAGCGTTTGCAACCGCGTCCACACTAAGAGTACGTCTTGTTCAGGGTAATTAGTTTGTTTTAAATTTGAAACCACTTTATACTTCTATTTGAAGTTTTTTTCATTACTTGGTAATATTTAGTTTAAGATTTCTTTCAGTGAAGTTTTCCAAGCCAGATCTGAAATCGCTTAGTTCCAACAATTATATTCTTAAAAACAATATTTTTAGTAATTCAAGTGCATTAGGCTATATCCTCACTTTCAGTACGTATTTTACTCCAGCTTGAAAAACCATGTCCCACCCAAAAAGTCGATCATTCTCATCTGAATCTGAGTTCTGGTCCAGGGCTCTCAAAACCTGATCATTTTCTAGCTGACTCTTGACCACATCAGCAGCTTTCTGAAAAAAAAATATGGAATAATTCCGTGCCATTTCATTCTTTATTTATTTATTTAAACACAAAAAAAAATATAAAATATGACATTCCTTCCAGGAAAGCACGAAATGAGTGCTTGACCAGGGCAGGGAAATAACTACTATTAATTGAACAGCAAATAACAAACGGAATAAACCAACTGAACACTAAAAAAAACCTATGTTATAACTTTGCATAAAAAAAGAGGGGAAATTACAGAAACAGGTAACTAGAAATAAAAGAAAAACGGGGAGGGATCTAAATAAAGAGAAGACTGAACAATTTTATTGAAATGACCATTTGCTGCCCGCTTGAACAAAGGAAGATTATTCGAATACCGGATATCAAATGGTAGTAGATTCCAAATATTGGGCACAAGAAAATTTAATTAAAAAAGAAGGTCTTTCTGTTGAGGGTGCGTCTTTGATGATGTCACAAGAATGTCAGCTGTCGTAAGAATGCAGATCTTGACTTATTGTGAACGTATTTTGAAATCCTGACAGAAGGAGGTTACTGAAATATTTAAAGCAAAAAATTGTGATCTGGAAATCTCGAGTCTTTGGCACATCAAATATCCTAGCACTTTTCAATTGAAGTTTGATATTATATAGATGTTGAACTGGAGATGCAATTTGAATTGCTTTATTTTGGATGATCTGAACTCTTTTATTAATTGCCCATATGGAACACCCATAAGACAAATGAGGGTGAAAAATAGAATGATAATTCATTTTTAGTATTTTCTTAGGAAAACAGAATTTAAGGTGGGGGTTGACTCCAAGGGACCTTGAAAGTTTGTTACCAACTAAGTTTGGATGGATTCGTATTTAAGCAATAGGGCACAAGTCTTGCATAATTCAAACGTAACATCTGAGGACCATGTTATAACACGTGGAGTCCCGCAAGGGTCAATATTGGGATCCCTGCTTTTTCTTATTTATGCTGACCAAATAAAATATTATTTAACTGAAGCTTACATAATACTTTTTGCAGATGATACACTTTTGTTTGTTGTATCTGAAAGTCTACCTTCTTTATTTACAAAAATGGAAAATTGCTTTCAATGAATTTGTGTCATGGACAGATTCGAATTATTTAACACTTAATTACATTAAGACAAATTATATTGAATTTTCTAGAATAATATCAATTGAAACATATCTGAAATTAAGAGTAGGTAATAATGCTGTCGAAAGAGTCAAAACTTGTAGATATCTGGGTTTTATAGCTGATGAGAATGTTTCATGGAAAGAAAAAAAAAATGAACACTCTACCAGGTCTGAGACCTGAGATATTGCAATTTTAGTAAATCACAACAACAGTTTACAAATAAAAAAAAAATTCTGATTATAATATTTTTATTACTTTTTGGAGTTGAGATAGGTTAGTAAATGTATTTTTTCTTTATTTTAAATATATTATTTAAATATTATGAAAAGTTTCATGGTGATATCTCAAATAGTTTTCAAGATATTAATTTTTTAAGCTACAAGTTACATTGCAAGATGCAAAATCCGAGGCCTAAAATTGCGTTAAATTAAGAAAATTAAAACATTTGTAGAAAAAAAACTATAAGAGATAGAGAAATAAAATTTGGTATTAATCAATAGGATAGCAAATACAACAATTGTACCAAGTTTCATCAAAATCTAAAGAGGTGGGTGTCATGAGCTGGTTGACTTGACATGGAATGACCCTGGTCAAGTATGGCTCTGAAGCGTGGGCTCTAAAAAAAATGAAGATTTTTTTCTATAGGTTTCCAGAAAAATTGCCTGTGGATTGTTTTGGACATCCAACTGATTGGCCGTTTTTCAAACAGTCAGCTGTGCAAAAAAAGTGGTTCCTGCTTTCTATTGCTATAATTCTGCTTTCTATTGCTATAATGAGAGAAATGTTGAAATGGCTAGGACACACTCAGAAAATGAAGGATGACATATTGCCAAAGATTGTCCTTGTCAGCCAGCCATCTAGGGTCAAACAAAAACAGGTTGTTCCTTAATGGGGTGGGAGAACGTTGTAAGGAAAGATTTAAGGGAAATGGGAACTTCTTAGGAGGGTGTAAAGAAGAAGATTTTGAATAAATTAGGATGGACAAGGGGTACACATAGCTGTGTTGGCCTCAGGTGACTTGATGACGCAGTGAGTTAGTAGTAGTTGTAGTGGCAGTAAATCATATATATCCTATGAATTTTGCCATACATCACTCTTTTGTTTCAATTTATTGCTGATAAACTGAATCAATGTTGGTGAAATCAAGAAACAAAAATTTCATGAGAAATATATGCTATAATCTGGGCTAAATATTTGTACATTAAAGAGGGGGAGGGAGAGTCTACAGTAAAGTGAAACACTTTAAAGAATGATATAATGATGCAAGTATTTTAGGATTTTTTAATTTGTTTTCACAATTTTATAGTGTTTCCTTCTCAAAATCCCAACTGTATACTGATACTTAAATTCTTTAATAGAGTCTACTGAAGACTAAAAAAATAAATATTTGGGAATATTATAGGGGAGCAAACTTTTGGTCAGAATAACAAATATTATCAGAGGCAAAGCAAAAGTAAAGGCCTAGGCCTATAGTAAAGATCCATAAGGCTTTCAATGTTTTATTTTTTTCTGAGAGGCACTGCATATGGAAGCTGTGGTTGTATAAACTTCAGAGTGGGTTCATTTGATTAAAAATTGAAAGTTCTAGTGCCCTTATAAAGAGTCAAAAGTGATCAAAGGGCAACTGGCACAAGCCCCAGCTCTCTATTACCCAAAAGCATCCAAGTTTTTAGAAGAATTTTTCAAATTTTTGAGATGACCTAACCATTTTGCTGAAAATAATCCAAAGGACAAATAAATATACTTTGTGGGTTGACAAAACTCCCACAGCCTGCAGAAGAAGTGCTATAAGTAATGCAAGTTGCCCAATGTAAACATATAAGGTTTTTATGGAAGGGGTGGTTGTATAAAATTAGCAGGAAGCTCTTTTTAGTTTGAAAATCAGATTTATGCAAGTTATACATTGTTAACATAGCCTATAAGGCTTTATGGAAGGGGTGGCTTATAAACTTAGGAGGAGGTCCATTCAATTAGAAATCAAAAGTTATAGTTCCCTTTTTAAGAGTAAAAAAAAACTGGAGGAAAACTATTCCCTCCTCACAAGCCCTCTTTCCCCCAAATGCTTCTGAGAAAAATTTTTAGATATCCATTTTGTTCAAAATAATACTACTACTACTACTAATAACTCACTGCAGCACCAAGCCACCTGAGGCCAACACAGCTATGCACGCTCCTCCTCCAACCTAATCTATTTAAAGCCTCCCTCTTTACACCCTCCCAGGAAGTTCCCATTTCCTTTAAATCTTTATTTATGACATCCTCCCAACCCAGACAAGGACGACCTGCTTTCCGTGTAGCTTCAGACGGTTGGCCAAAAAGGACAATCTTTGGTAATCTGTCATCCTTCATCTGTAGAACGTGGCCTAGCCATCTCAACCTTTCTTTCATTATAGCCCCAAAAAGCGGGATTGAACCACACTTTTCATACAACCTACTGTTTGAAATACAGTCAGTAAGCCGGGTACCCAGAACAATCCATAGGCAATTTCTCTGGAACATCTAGTAAATTTTCATCTGCTTTTTGGAGTGCCCATGCTTCAGAGCCATATTTGACCACTGTCATCATTGTAGCTTCCAATATTCTAATCTTGGTTTGTAGACTTATCTTTCTATTCTTCCAAACTTTCTTTAACTGTGAAAAAACACCCTGAGCTTTAGTTATTCTACTTTTAACATCTTCAGTGCTCCCACCATCTTTACTAATAATACTACCAAGGTAACTGAAGCTCCCAACCTGATCAATCGTTTTGTTACCTAATGTCACCTGTTCATCTTTACTTATTCCTAGCCTTAGTGACTTAGTCTTCTTAACATTAATTTTCAAGCCTAGGCTATTTTAGAACCCTGAACTCATAAAACCTCTAAAAATTCATTCATTTTGCTCATACTTTCATCTAATATCATGATGATTTCATCTAAATCATCAGCATAATCTAAGTCCAGGAGCGTTTTTCCTCCCCATTTGATTCCATGGTCTCCAATTGCCTTTCCTGTGCTCTTTAAGATGAAGTCCATCAAAATGATCCATATAAAGGGGGATAGAACACAACCCTGTTTAACTCCTGATTTAATACAAAACCAGTTGCTAACCTCATTTCCTACCTTAACCACCTTAGTTCTGAAAATGCAATTCCTGTTATTTAAGTAGAATTTTGAGCCATGCCAATTTTTTTTTTTCAAATTTAGGAAATGTATTTGCATATCTTAAAAACCTTATAAAATGGAACTGAGCAAAGTTATGAAGCTGAAAACAATTTTGTTGTACTTCAGTTAAGCAGAAGACCTATTTTCCAAAGTTTCACTTTTATAACACACATATTTTTAAAGGTCATCAAAGGTCAGGGCCCTCTAGAGGGAGAAGGAGTGGAGGTAGTTGCTTCAAAATATCTTCCCAGGACATACTTTAGTCTGTAGTTTCGTCCCTGAAAGTTTCATTTTCCTAACCTAAACCCTTTCCAAGATAGCAAGAAGTCAATTAACTAGAATTTCACCTAAAATATTGTTTTGTCAAAATTTCAGTGAAATTCTAGTTGAGTGACTTCTTGCTATCTCAGAAAGGGGTTAGGTTAAGATACAACTTAGACTGCCTAGCCGAGTAAAAAGACCAAAAAGCTTCACTTTACCTTTCTTTCAGAAATTTTATTGGATTCACAGGCATTGCATGCATCTTTTAAAGAGGAAAGCCTTCTTTCCATATGAAACACCTTAAGTGATTAGAAACGCATGAGCTTTGAATTTGAATTTTTACAAACGGTTAGATGCAGCAGTGTTTCTACTTCATGATGGCAAGTTTTCCGTTCTGGTTGACCGAAAATCCATAAAATTCTGATGACTGAGAACGAAAAATCCGTCAAATTTTCTGTTAAGAAAATTCTAAAAATCCATAACAAAAATCTGCTCAAATAGAACTCTTGTGGTAAGCAGATGCTATAGGCAGAACAGTGTGCTCTGTTAAAACATTTCCTGGAGTTCAATGCTGCCCTCAAAAAATATTCCACAAGATCCGTGGGCTGTCAAACGAGAAAAAGATGCTAAATATTCTATTTATTCACCCTTTGAAAAAGGTGGTGTGAATGGGGAAAGATAAGAAGGTTGGACAAATCATGCGCTGGCTACTTGAATTTCACCTAAAATATTGTTAAGCCGAATTGCGGATCAGTAAGTGCGTTTTTGCCCAGGGTTATCTTCCGAATTCGCGTCTCGTTTCTCCCTTTTTTGTATTTTTAATGTAACTAATGACCCCCTCCCCCCAAGAAGGTACCAACAGAGTTTTAAGACCGACATTTAACAGTTCATGGGTATTTTTCATATAGTCCACATCTGTTAAGTGGTATACGAATCAGCACTTTGTCTGAATAATTCGGCAACTAAGCTAACTCAGTTAAGATTGTCCTTTTATCGTGATAGACCACGATCTCCAGTTACTTTGGGCTAAAAGAGCTCGACGAATTTGATTTTTATGTACGGTAGATCTATTAGAACTCATAAAGGCCAATAACTTGGAAGCTAGCTCCTTTGAAAGCCTCTAAATTCTGAGGAAATACACGCTTGGTGACTAGAACGGATACGGATATCAATTAACTATAATGTATAATGCTGTATAAAAAAAAACATTTTCTGGGGTACTGGGATACAATGGAAAACAGCTACCACTACATGTCGGCGACGGCATCAGTTCCAGAGACAAGAGCTTCATGTTGCACATTGACTAGTGTTTGACACTCTTCAACCGTCGCGTTTGCCTTCACTGATATGATTCTTTTGGTCAGCTTTTGGTCCAGGATAATCGATTCGGAGTGAACGTTCAGCCTTATAATCCCTACCTTCGTTTGCATCACAGTCGTTAGCGAGATGGATGAGAGACGATTCCGAGAATCAGTTTTGATGTTTTTTAAGACACTAAAGAAACGTTCAATGACGGCGTTCGAGAATGGTAGTGAAAGTAAATACTTAATCACAACTATGACGTTTCTAAATCTTGGACTTCCAGTAGGAGTATTCACCTCAGAAGCCTTTCTCCAGAAGTCCAAAGTTTCAGTACTTTTGTGGAGGTCTGAGACCAGCATTTCTCGCCACTCTTCGTTAATGCTTTTAGAATTCCAGTTTGGAAGCTTATATTTGCGAAGAAATTTTGATAGTTTTATTAGAGCTTCCGAGTCGGTGGCCGTCAAAGGGTCTAATAGATCAGCGTATGCGAAAATTTCTTTGTCAAATACAAATCTTTTCTGTATCTGCTTAATCGCCTCGACGTAAAGACAACGGGCTGACTCATACGCCAAATTAACAAAGAGGTTGTCAGTGCGAGTTCTTTGGTTGACTGCAACATCTCCAGAGATTCATAGGCGAGCATCCCCACATACACCTCTTCCAAAGCAAGGTAATCCCTGACATTTTCAGGGTTCAACTCTAACACAGGCGTCCCTCTGACGTAGGCTGCTTTCATAAAGCTCATTGCCAATTTACGGATCAGCCGCTCCATTTCTGGTTTTATATAATGGAAGAGCGGCTTCTCGCTCTCTAAGAGTTTGTTAAAATTATTGAATAATTCCAGAACGTGGCTTTCAAATTCAAACTGGATTCTCAGAAGTGGATTTGCCAACGCTTGTGCAGCTTGATCGTTAGCGTGAGTACGATCTTCGAGAGCTAACCCTTGGGAGTAGAGTTGAAAAGGACTCCACTCTTCAAGAATCCTATCAACGCCCAATTTGAGTGAAAGCCAAAACGTCTGCCCTGGCGATATTATTCTATGGATATCTGTGTCCATAAATCTTTGGAAGGTAACAAAGTCACTCCTTCTCTTAGCAATCATGTTGAAATGGGCATAATTGGTACAACATAAATCTTCTAGCCCCTTTGGTAGCTTCTTACAGGCATAAGATGGTACTAGATGTATTATATGGCTGCTACACTTTACACAGGTGATCCAGGGATACAGTGCCTTGATCCTGCTAACAACGGAACCGTCGGAGCCGAACATGGTATTGCAGGTATCTGAACAGTAGCCGATCCAATTCTCGAGTGGTATCTTTCTATCTTTGAGAGCTTTCTCGACAAGCTCAAAGACTGTCTCTGCTCTTGAGGCAGGACATTCGATCATGTCCAGCAGGTCAACTTTTATTTCGATTTCTGAGTTGCAAAATATGACGGCAACAGCAAGTTTTTTCACCACACTGACATCAGTTGTCTCATCGATAATGACCTTGAACTGAGTTGACTCGAGTTTTTCGCAAAGCATCTCATTAAAATAAGACCCTAGCCCTTGACGAACAATGTTTGTTGCTTTCTGTTTTCCAAGAGCAATCTTTTTAGCTACATACTTATTTGGCAGGCTTTTCACATATGGTACTAGCTTATCTAACAGAGAGAAAGCCAAGTCATTCTCGACAAGGAAGGCAACCAGCTTGGTTTCCGTAGTCTAAACGTCTTTACGATCAACTGCAAACACATGATTAATGGGGACAGTAGCTTTTTTCACGGAGTCTATACTCCTCACTACTTCCTGACGCTTTGCGGGATTTTGCATGTTTACCAAGTTCAGTTTTTCCTTAAATAAAGCTCTTTTTACAGTACATACAAAATCCCTTTTCGGAACTCAGGCATTCTCAGCCAACTAGACTGAAACTTGGACCTCGATCGGGCATACTTTTTCTAGCTGACGTTGATTCTCTTCTTCTTCTCCTATCTTCTTCGCTATCTATTTCCATCACAGTAGCTGCATCTTCACCATCATTAGTATCAGACTCAGTGTCAACTATTTTTGAAGACATGGCAGCAATACTTCGTATCTAGATAAAATATGAGTATAAACTTTTTGCAATTTTTAGAAGTAGGTCTAGTCAGTAAAATTAGCAAACAGTAAAATTAATGAACTTGTGAAGTTCAGTTAAATGTAAAAACAAATTGACGAGTAAATTATGCTCGGAAAGTTCTAATGCTGTAACAAAGCACTGTTTAAAGGGTTGGAGGAAAGACTTCATAGTTATGGAAGCAGCCCTGCAATATCCTACATATTAATCATATTTCATTGGTTAAACTATCTTGTGAATCGAGGCAATCCGAAGGGCTGGATTTTCACTGCATTTATAAAATTAGCTAGGCAACAGACATTGGAAAATTTGGTGCTCACCATCTCTGCCGATTTTTCTTGAAATCTCCTCCCAAGCAGTTTCTTTGTTCTTTGCATTTAAGTAATTCGGATCACTAGGTAGGTATAGCATTGCATGTGATTGTACCTCCATGATGAACAGCTCAGTAGCGGGGTTTTTCACTACAGACATCTTCGGCTGACTATTTCAAACTGGCCCTTCTATACATGTGTTAATTTTATGTGATCTTCAAGATAAAATTGGCGGTGGTTTAGTAAATCGAAGCCGAAAACTAGAAAACTTTTCAAGCTCAAATCAACGCCGGTTTTCTTTTTAAATCGGCATTATAAATCGACGCCGAAATCAGCTACGTGTGGGATTTCATCTGTTGAAAAGAACAAGTATTGCCAAAATTTAAGCCTCTGGAATGCTTGTTAAAAGCTAATTTAATTTTCTACTTCTCATCACAATGGCCTCAAAAGATATCACGGAAAGGAGGTTAAGGCCTATATATGGTAATTGAAACTTGTAGTTTCAAATTTAGATAGTAATTTAACCAAGTGAGAGTAATACAGTTTAGGCTACAGGATAGGTTATTAGGTTTATTTTTGTGAAATTGATTTATTCCCAAATTTTAAGACACTTTGATGCTTCATTTAATATTAATTTTATAATTTGAAGTAGCTGAAAATGAATTCTAAGCTACCATAAAGTTTCCATGGTAAAATTGGTGCAAACAGTATTACTGGCTTTCATATAAAGTGAATATACCACTCAATGCCTTTTTTAATGCTGATTACAAATATAATAATCGCTTATACTGCAAATTCAGATTTAAAGACTTTTTGACCTCTTAAAAATGGCCTATATATGGTGTCATTACAAATCTGTAATAGTTTAGAAACAAATTTGGGCTATATATTTGCACATCAGGGGGGTGGGGGTAAAGCATAGCATATATTAAATATGTAAACTAACCATTGCTGTATTTTTTTTTATGTGTTAATGCACATCAAATTTTAATGAGAAGAGAAATCACCAGTGCAACAGAACAAACACATTAAAAAAAAAATACAGCAATGGTTAGTTTATGTATTTAATATATGCTATGCTTTAGCATAGCATAAAGGGAGAAGGAGTGGAGGTGGGTATTTTAAAATACCTTCCTGGGATATACTTAAGCCTGTTGACTCACCCCTGAAAATTTCATTTTCCTAACCTAACCCCTTTCCAAGATAGCCAAAAGTCACTAAACTAGAATTTTACCAAAATGAAAAATGAGCCACATAGGCTAGTACCATAAGGGCAAAAATATAGGTGAAGAAAACTGACCTGTTTCTCTTGATGCTTGAATTATTCAGGCTTACCACATCTAAGTTTTATCAAGCTTTTTGTGAAAATTAAATTTCTGCTGGTGAGGGTGGGGTGGGGGGTGTTTGCAAACTGAAGTCTAGGGTTACATCTATATTATCATTCACTAAGCTCTGGGTAGTGCTTTTACCTGAAATTGCATTCTCTAGTGAAATAAGTGAAAAATATTGTTCTTTTTGATATTAAAAATATCAAGGTAGATTTCTAAGCATATCTTCTAGGGGACAATAGTCAGTTGTTACATTTACAGGTCTACCATGTATAGAGTGATAGAAGTACTTGCAACCAAAAACAATTTCATAGAGCTTCTTTGATAGCTGAAAGTACTTATGCTTGGCTTTATAGAGTGAGCACAAAGCATATGCAATGAAATTTCCTTCTGATGCTGTATTTTCCCCAAGATTATTAAATAGGCTAAGGCATCAACCATACAATCAACAGATTAGTATAAGTAATCAAAGCATGCTGGTTTTGGGACAGTTGATTTTTGGTATTTTTTAAGGCTAGGTTGTTTTCATCAGTCCATTTGGATTTTATAGATTTAGTAAGGTCATGTAGAATTTTGATTAAGAGGTTTGGGATGCTTCCTCATCAACGCCCTGCTCTTTACGCTAAAGTTTTTTACTGTTTTAAAAAGAAGAATTGAGAGAAAGAGTCAAACTTTAGCGTAAAGAGCAGGGCATTGATGAGGAAGCAGCCTCTTTCATATATGAAGTAATTTCTGGTCGTTTTAAGTTTTAATGTTGCTCCTTACTTTCAGTTAAAAAAACTTGTTTTTTTTTATTTAATTGTAACACAGAAACAGCATTTTCCTCAATGCCTCTTTCTCTAGCTTCATCAATTGCTTGTTTTGCTCCTCAAGGGTCAAACCAAATGCAAAAATATCATCAATGGCTACAGCAGAGCCACTCCTCCATGTATTCATTTGCACAATACTATAATTTTTTTTTAATATTCTTTGGTCATTAGGTGCAAGGGGTTGGCAGGAATAATGTTTAGATATCTATTTTCTTCTACAAACTAATGTAGGAAGTTTGATATGGTGCAGGCATTCTTCATAAGACATTTGCCCTAGAAAAGTACCCTGAGGAATACCAGTTAAAACTGCTATAAAAGAAGAAAAGAGAGCCATGCTGTTAGAATAAAAAACTCTTTTATTCCCCCTCCTGGATACAGCCTTGGGACCAGTTATAGGATATGATGGCACTACATTGACAGCAGAATAAGGCCATTTGGTGAAATAGGAATCAAACTGAGAATTTGATACATTAGCCTTTTCTATTGGTGATGAGTAGATTACACCATAATATAAGATTAGAATGGTGTGCCAGTTGGGACTCTGCAGAAACATGCTTCTAGATGTAACTGGGTCCCCCCCCCTCTTATCAGAAGCAAACTTCTCCACATATTCAAACCTTGCCTTCCTAACAGCATTAGAAACAAGGTTTTAACTTGTAGTTACAGCCAATGATCTGAACAAATTCTTTTCCTCTTTAGTACAAAGCCTCCCTCCCCTTGCTTTAGACTCTCCTCTTAATTGAAACTCTCTAAATATTCCCTTTATCTTGGTCCTATGTGTGGAGAAAAATTCAGAACATAGAAAATGCAGCACTTGTCCACTTGACATTCTAATTGAACTAATTAAAGCCTTTGTTGACAATCTTTCAAAACATTTGTCCATACTTTTTAATGAAATTACCTCTACTGGTAAATTGCCAAATTGTTGGAAATTAGGCTTTATTACTCCCATAAAAAAGAAAGGTAACAAGCAAAATTTTGTGGTATCCACCCCATTACACTTACTCCCTTCTTCTGTAAATAACATTAAAACTTTTCAGCTGAGTGGTTGAAAGTAAAGATAATTCTGGATGTTGACAAGTGGCAATTTGGAAATTTATGCTTTACCTCCACCACTCAATATCTTGTTCATCTTGTGGACAAAATATGAAGTACACTTGAACAACCCAGTACTAGGCTTAATATCATAGCATTGGAGTTGTTTTTGATTGAATTAACCATGAGAGATTGGTTGAAAAACTATCCAGTGAATTTCAAGTTGACCCCTTTTTAATGAGGATAATTGTGTCTTCGTTTTCTAATAAAATCCAAGTGGTCAAGTACCTCAATGTATATTCTGACTCTGCCCAATTTACAATGGAATTCCCAAAGGAAAATTTTATTTCTAAAAATGATAAATAACCTTGCTTCCAACTTGTCTGATAAAAGAATATTGTTAATGATCTAACAGTCATGAGACTTGTTTCAGAAATCTAAAAATAGCCCAATGGATATTCTGGATCAAATATGAAATGAAGCTGCAACTAATAATATCACACTCAATCCTTTAGAATCAATAATATTAACATTTATCTATATATATAAATTTTCTATAAGAATAACCCTTTTTTTGCATTCCAATCCCTCCAGAAATGTCAGTTAGCACAATGAAATTATTGGGTGTCCTAAATGATATATTTATCTATTATTCTTTAATGCTTGAATTGTTTTTCTCTTTGTTAATAGGCATTAAGTTTTATCCTTAACCGTTTTATAACATTTAAGCATAGTTAATCAATTAGGATAGTTAACCTAAGTAAGGAAATTAGACACCACTTTACATTGTCTAAACAAGCAATCTTGGTCTCTGTTTCATGGCTCTTCAGCCAGGAAGTGCAATGGGGTGTTGGGGGCCAGCCATCCTGAGCTTCCACACATCCTTCCTGTTTACCCTCCCCAATTTTCTCTTAGCCCCTATTCAGAGCTTAGTCTGATCTTACAGAGTCATGCCACTGACTGTTGGCCAAACCAAATAATCAGCAATGCTAGAACTTGAATGACAGCCTTGAAGGACATAGCAGAAGCAAGTTCAGCACACTAATTGGTACTTATATGTTATAACAACAACACTGTTGGTCTTGATCTGAGTAAAACCAGTTTTTCTTTCCGCATTTAGAAATAATTAGCTTAGTGTTAGTGAGATAACCTACTATGTAGATATGTTTTAATTGGATATTTAATATAATGCATTCTGGACAGTCTGCTTTCCATAATTCTTTGTTGTAGTTTCCATAATTTTGTTTCTAAAGTATTATATTTTCATAATATTTTGGTATATTTCATTAGGACTAACCTAACTTCACTTCTTGGTTATGGTCACCACAACACATACATGTCCACTAACCACTTGGCTAAAACATCTCAAACAGTGGTAGCATTCAATGCCCCAAACAACACTCCTTCTAAATATAATGGTTTCTTCTACAGCAGTTCCCCCTCCCCCCAAAACAGGGCTGGGAATAGCTCTAAAATGCATGCAAAATTTCAAAGACATATTGTAATAATGAAGTTCTGACTTTATTGTTAAATAGATTATAGGGTAAAGGTACCAATGATTCAACAATTTAAAAAAACAAAAACACTTTTTCTATTCCAGAAGTCCTAATTTAAAAACTTTTGGTTTGAAAAGAGTTTATGTCTAGGAATCTAACTTTTTGATGAGAAGTTTGAAGTTTTATCTGAAAAGGGTACAAAACTCTGATTTTTCGAAATTAGAGCATATTCAACTACAAACTTGACACAACAAAAAACTTGCCTGTTTTTGATGCAAGTCAGAACCCAATTCAACATTTGTTGACATACTGGGGAATAACTGTTGGTGAAACCTGGTTTTTCAACATGTATATTCTTGTTTCTATGTTTTTCTTCAAGTTCATTCAATATGTAAAAGTATAAAACGCTATTCCAAAATTAGAAGTGATAAAACTAACAAAATTGTTTCAAGTATGTAGTATTTAGTATAACAAAATTAGTTAATCATAAGGAGTGGGATATTGTGACCTAGATCACATAAATCTTCTTCTTTCCAAGTGTTGCATATATGCCACAGAAATAGCATCTCCAAACATTATCTGGAATGGTGCACTTCCTGTCAGTTTTAAGGATCTATGTAAGATTCGTTCATTGTTGACAATGTGAATGTCATCAATATTTGTCCATTTCAAAGTGTAATCTGCAATTCTAATCCACTTGAAAATTTTTAGTTTGGACTCTCCTTTGTCAGGAAAGTCTAGAATTTTACCAACAAAATATGGCACCTTGCTTTTTTTGTTGCTAAAGAAAATGGCATAGTATTTGCCAAGCTTCAGTTCAACTTCTGGCCCAATAGGTGGCAGAATTTTGGAGTCAGATCCAGAAAATGATCATGACTTACCATTTTCAACTATTGCCTCATTAGCCTACAAACTCTGTTTCCTCTTTTGGCTTTTGTATGGCAATACTCAAGATTAGAAAGATATTTATAGAACTTCTTCCTTACCATTCCAGAAGTAGTTTTATCTCCTATCACTTTTGACTATTAAAAAGGGCAAATTTCCAATTGAATGAGCCTTTTCCAAAGTTTCTGCAGTAACAAATGGCCGTCTCAAAATTTCTATCAACCTTTTTGGAATATACAAGGTTTGGGGGAGGGAGAGTATCCACCCTCCAATCACTCCATCTTCAGAAAGGGCACTAAAACTTCTGGTTACCAATCCCAAGAGACCCTCCAAAGTTTATACGATCATCCTTTATATATAAACCTTATATGCCCCCAGGCTGTGGGGGGTTGTCATCCTCAAAAACATAATTTATAGACCTTTCAACTACGTTAAACAAAGTGGCTATCTCAAAATTTTGATTGGATGTGTTTGGGGAAATGGTAGGTGTGGTAGGGGGCTAGTTGCCCTCCAACAACTTTCAGCTATTAAAAAAAGCACTAGCCCTTTCAATTTAAAATCAAATGAGCCATTTTTTAAGTTTTTATGACAACTCCTTTGATGCAAACTGCCCTGGTAAAAAAAAAAATTGTTCCCACATTGCTCTTTACTTAGGCAGTGCTATTGTGCTGGCTATGATTTCAAGGGATACCTTAATTAAATTCCTCAAGTTTATTGTAATTTTTTTTTTGTACCACATTTTTCAGCTAAAAAAAAAGAAATTTAATTCCAAATCGCCAATGCCCAAATTCAATATCGAATAAACTATTTCCATGATAAGGCGATAGCTAGGGTCCCCCTTTTGCTGTCCACATTTGCTCCAAGAAACTTCATCTTCCTCTACTAAAATGAGAGAGGACTAGATTTCATTAAGCTACGAAATCCCCTCTGTTGCAAATAAATTCACTCTGGCTGAAATAATGTCAAAGAATTGTTTGTCATTGAAGATTCCTTGTCAGGGTATGGGCACTTACAAATTACAGATTTAGGATGTAATTATGATCTTGCCAAATTGTAAGAAAAGAATGGCTAAAATTCCTATTAATTGGTTTCTAATTCCAAGGCTTTAGTAGTAATCAATCTTTTTTTTTGTATATTGTCATTTTTCATTTTATTGGTTTTCTTTTTGCAGTGTTCTATTTTGAAATACCCAGGGTTTCATCTATATCTATACCCAGGGTTTTAGCATTTAAAAACTCAACTAGCACACGTGCCTAATGCAAGATTGTCATGCCTAGAATTAGCCTTGCAATTTTATTTCTTGTTGATTTTGCTTGAATAAAGCATGATGCAAGGCTAGCTAAAACCCTAGCTTAGCCCTGATCATATTGAATCAAGCAAATATGACAACTTTGCCAGAAGTAAATCAGATACATACATAAGCTCCTCCTTTTAGCTTGTGGGATTTTCAGTTTTGAGGCTCTTTGTATCTGATCTAAATTTGCTTAATTTGACACATAATTCACTTTGTCAAACTCTCCCTAGATTCACTTTGGAAGAACTGTATAGTAAAAACTAAGTATAATAAAACTAAAAGTGCTGATGACTGGAATGTACATAAAAATGGCCCTTAATAAAGCTGGTAAGTTGTTTCGAAAGAAACTGTGAAGACGTATGTATCAATCATTTAAAAATATATTACTTAAAGAATAATTAAAAGCTTAGTATTATGATCATAATCACTGATCTCAGCTTTTTCCCACTGAACGTATCAGAGAACCCTTCTGTATCAGAGCTCCTATCTGCAAAAATGTGGAAGTTTGTATTTTTTGCTAGAATAGAAATCACGAATTTGTGTTTATTTGTTTGTTCTTTGTTTTTTCCCAGGGGTAGTTTTATCAACCTATTGGTCCTAGAATATCAGAAGAGGGCTTATTCTAACAGAAATTAGTTCTAGTGCCCTTTTTAAGTGACCAAAAAGATCGGAGGGCAACTAAACCCCCTTCCACGCCCCTTTTCCCAAAATCGTCAAATAAAAGTTTTCAGATTGCCATTTTGTTCAGCATAGTTGAAAGGCCCAATAACTGACACTTGGAGATATGTTCGGCAAGGGACATTTTTTTATTGGAGATAACTGGCATTCAGCAAAGGACATTTTTTTTCAGCATGGTATTCTCACTAAAATATCGGTTTTTTAGTTTTTGTTTTTTTTTGCAAGAACATTTTTCATTGAGGAATTTAATAATAAAAGGTTTGTAAAACAAGTAAAATAGCAGGATTTTGTTGATAAGTTGGATTAGACTTTGTCCTTTGAAAGTTATAAGCATGGAAATCCTAGCTATGGGATTTGTTTTCAATCTGTAGAATTATTATGCTGTTTTGTAGGACTTTGCTTCCAATTTACCCTCTAAAGTTAGAAGCTAAAAATTACATTAATTGTGTGCTCATTTTGTCAGACCATAATTTGCACTTTACTGAAAAAAAGAATGACCTTGTCAATATTTATTCCTTAAAGTTTTGATAATTTTTCATTTATGAAAGTGAAAAAGTGAAAACATTTAAAACGTATTTTGTTTTCAGTAAAGTGCAAATTATGTTCTGGCCTTGAGAAGATGTGGGGGTCATCAGCCTCACTCATGTTAATTTTTGCTCGTTTTGAGTTCGACTCGGCTATTTGTTGTAATTTCTGTTCTTTTTGAGTTTAATTTATTATTGATAGTGATCTGTGGTAGTTTTACGCTTGAAAGATTATTTGACTATTCCTGCAGTTTTTTGGCTTAATGTAGCTCTTTTTTTTTTCTTTGAAAAACTTGCTTCGTGGCAAACGTTTTTTATATTAAATTCCGTTCGTTTTTTATTGACTTCTTTTTCATAGAAAAAATACTATTTATATCTTTTAGTTTTTTCTATAAGAAACCATAGTTTGGGTTGCTATTTCTATGCTGGAGAAACTTTTCAATAATTTTAATCCCGACACATACATTATTTTTTCATTTAATTTTATTATTCCTGAAGTTGACCTGAAAAATAAGACTTCATATTATTCCCAAAATATTCTATCTATGCTCTTTGACAACCTGGATACATTTACACTCTTTATGTATTTAAATTGTAAGAGCAGCAGTAGTAATAGTAGTAGCCCCAAAAGTTTCAACTTAATACTCCCAGTTGTTCTCAATATATTGCTGAGGTGTCTTATTGGCAACCATAAACACAATGCCTTTTGATTTAGTTTAAAGCAATATTTTTTTTTTCAAAAATAATTGACATGCCCTATATCCCCAAAAACATAGTTGCTGGAACATTCTACAATATTGAACAAAATGGCTGTCTCAAAAAGAGAAGGACTGCTTGCCCTCCAATCTCTTTTTATTCTTAAAAAGGCCACCATACCTTTTTATTTTGGATCGAATTAGCTCCTTTAAAAGTTTAAATGATATTTTTAGCAGTTATAGAGTGATGCTGCCTGTGATATTAGTTATGTGCCCTTTTGAAACCCTGCATACATAGAGTTTTTTGTTTAATTGAGACTCCTCGTTAACGTTCCCTATAAGTTTCACCTTAATACCCTTAGCGTTATTAGTTACAGTAACTGCAGTGGTACTATAAAAAGTATATTGCTATTTCACCTTCACAGAATTTCTTTAAGATGCATTTTGGGAAAATACGAGGTATCGGGGGGGAGGTATCAGTCCTCCATACAATTTGAATCTTAAAAAGTAAACTTGAACTTCCGATTACCAATCCAATGAGCCCCCTTCGAAGTTTATATATATATATATATATATATATATATATATATATATATATATATATATATATATATATATATATATATATATATATATATATATATATATTTACATATTAGCTCAAACAATGAAAGTTAGGCATCTTGTGATCCCATTCCTGCTTGAATATGAGACCGAGTTGTTCAAGGTTATTTCATACTTCTGTTTTATTTCAAACAAGTGTGTCTCTATTTTAAAGATTTCATTGCTGATCTGTAATTGCTGTTATTTTTTTTACTACTTTTTCTTTTTAATAATGATTAAGCAAAAAACGTTTTATTTCATACTGGTGATTCATAATTCCAATTGGTGTCCTTACACAACCAAGAAACCCAGTGGCTTTGCATAAAAAAATGATGTAAATTGTATGTATTTAAATTACGTAATGCCTTTTTTTTATATTTATTCTGAAACTTTTTAATGGCAGGGCTCTGCAGTCAGAGACGGAGTGAAAAGAAAATAGTAGCAGAAATAATGAAAGATACTTTGGAGCTGGACTTGTGGAAACACATGAAGGCTGGAGTCAAGCCAAATACTCTTAAATACTATGGTACTAAAAAGTTGCAATAATAAACAAAATTAATTTTGTAGGCTAGCTGTAGATTATAATTAGCCCACAATATTGCTTTTCTGAATTTCTATAATTAATATCTGTTTCTCTCGTTAATTTCGGTAGTAAATTAGCAGGAATTTTATAGTCACGGCTCTTATTTCTTTGAAGGAAATGTTAGGAGTCAGAGCAATTATGTTTAAAGTTTCAGCAGTTGGAGTTGGAGGTAAAGTGGACTTGCTCCACAGCCCTGATTAATAGAGTGTTTCTGGCTATGAATATTAGCCTCAAAGTATTACCCTGTTTTAGTTTTGAAACCAACTTTTGAGTAATCCCATGTTTGTTAAAAATATGAGATTATAGCCATAATTCTTATATTTGTTTTCTATTTCAGATCTTATTGACCATATGAACAATAAAAAGGCTATTCAAGAGCTTGACAAGCTCTTAAAAAAACAGCCAAACTTTCAAACTGCAAAGGTAATTTTTTGTTAATTTTGCTTCAATTTAATTTTCAGGTGCATTGTCTGTAATTTTGTAGCTTGCTCTATTTTAAAGACCTTGGTCTACTTTGTGTTAGAGACCTAAATACCAAATACAAAGGTTGGCTCGGCGGTAAAATTATAGCAGTTCATATAACTGGCTTACCAATAAAGTAAATATACCAGTCAATGCCTTTTTTATGTTCTTTACGAACATAATAACCGCTTCTACCGTAAATTCAAATTTAAGCACTTTTTAACCTAACCTAACCTTATTATAAATTATTTTAGCACGGAAAAAATATAGCATTATTTTTTTCAAAAATGATGCAAAAATATGGCACTGAGAAAATGTAGTATTATTTCGTGGAAAACGACTGATAACTCATACTTTAATTGAAAGTTCCTCATTTTTAAGAGCTCAAAATGTGCTTAAATTTGAATTTGCGGTAGAAGCGATTATTATATTCGTAAAGAACATAAAAAAGCATCGTTTGGTATGTTCACTTTATTGGTAAGCCAATGCTATGATTTTGAACTGCTTTAATTTTACCGGCACGGCCATTATTTTGAAGGCCAGACACACGTAACTTTTTTTGGCACCGATTTCAGCAGCTCAGTCGGCAAATGATAGCAGTACAAAAAATAGTGCCCTATTTTTACTTTATTTATTTTATTTTAAAAAGACACGATATCATTCCAAACATCAAATTTCATTAAGATCCCATCACCCGCTCATAAGTTAAAAATACTTCATTTTTTCTATTTTTTCCGAATTAACCGGCCTGCCATTCCCCCCTCAGATAGTCAAATCGGGAAAACGACTATTTCTGATTTAATCTGGTCCGGTCCCTGATACTCCTACCAAATTTCACCATCCTAGCTTACCTGGAATTCCCTAAAGTAGCAAAACCAGGACCGACAGACAGACCGACAGAATTTGCGATGGCTATATGTCACCTGGTTAAGACCAAGTGCCATAAAAATAGTGCCCTTTGCTGAAGATTTTCAAAACTGGACATCATCTTATTGACCATATGAACAATAAAAAGCTATTCAAGAGCTTGATAAGCTCTTAAAAAAACAGCAGTGTTTCAATAGTTACATGGTTGATCTCAACTTAGTTCTTTTGCTTTTCCTGCTGAAGAGAAGGAAACGACTGATGATTGAAACAGCTCAGGATGATTATTATTTTTCTTAGTCGTAAATAAAAGTAAAGAAAATAAATTTTCTTAGTCAATAGTAAAATGTTATTTTGAAAACAACTTTGCAGGAATTTTTAAAAAGAGCCAGTTCTGTGCTAGATCTTTGGCAAATCTGTGCCGACAAAAATTTGATGTATTTGGTCCTTTACAGTGGATATTATTATCAGAAGAACTTTTCTACAAGGAGGAGGGAACATAATTTTTCAAAATCTGTTTTTAAATTTTGGTTACTCTGTGCTAGGTGTTGTTCTTTTTCCAGGTTGCAGCATATGTTGTTACCATGATGATGAAATTCAAATTATTGTTATTGTTATTGTCTAGTTTTCTGTTTTTGGCTCCAATTTTCTCTAATAACAAGGTAAAAATTTGATTGCAAACTACAAAAAAATAGGTTTAATTACTGTTTCTGTTCATATTTTAACACTGGGGATTTCCATTCATGACTGAGTTCTTAAAATGTTGGATAGTCCACAAAAATTCTCACAAATTTAGGAATACCTATAATACAGCAATGGAAGTATTTACAGGTTTTAAAAGCACTTGCATATATTAAGGTAAGGTAAAGAATACGGCATTGGACTTTACAATCCCTACCGGCGGTGCTGATCTCCGTTTCTTGGCCCTTCAGCCAGGAAGTACAATGGAGGGCTGGGGGCCAACCATCCTGTGCTTTCGCACACCCTTTCTGTTTACGTTCCCCCAGATATCTTCAGGTACCCATTTAGGGCTGGGTCAACTCTGACTGAGCTTACAGAGTCATGCCACTGACCCCCGTTCCAAACTAAATAATTGGGTACACTAGGATTCGAACCCTCGCCCTCTCGGACAAAAAACCATAAATCTAGCGCACTAATCCATTCGGCCAGGACGACCAAACACAAAATTCCATGGATATAAGAACAATTTTATTACAAACAATAAAAATTAGTTACTTTTCCGCTTGTTTACGGTTTTTGTTCATATTTTAATGCTGGGGATTTCCATTCATGACTGGGTTCTTAAAATTTTTGGGTAGCACAGAAAATTGACACATATTTAGGAATGCCTATAATATAATGATGATGGGTATATTTATAGGTTTTAAAAGCACTTGCATACATTAGAATGGAGAAATATGAAGAGTCAAATCAGTTAATATCAAATTTCATGGATGTAGGAACAATTTTATTACAAACAATAAAAATTAGTTACTTTTCCGCTTGTTTACGGTTTTTGTGCATATTTTAATGCTGGGGATTTCCATTCATGACTGGGTTCTTAAAATTTTTGGGTAGCACAGAAAATTCACACATATTTAGGAATGCCTATAATATAATGATGATGGCTATATTTGTAGGTTTTAAAAGCACTTGCATACATTAGAATGGAGAAATATGAAGAGGCAGATCATCTGATATCAAATGTTATGGATGAAGAAACAATTGAAGATATAGCTTTACAGCCACTTACAATGTGCTTTCGAGAAACTAATAAATGTAAGTTTTCAATTTTTTTTTTAAATTTATCAGTAGAGGTTATTGTAAGGGATGTTGCTTAGAAGAGTGTTTGAAGATTCAAACCCTTCCGCTCCCTTTACTAGAACACACTGCCCTTTACTAAGGGTCCATAATTTGACCCCTACCCACGAGTGGGATAATTGTCTTAAATAGTATTTTTTAAATTATATTACAGTAATAAGATTATATTTTCTATAGGTATGCATCCTGGCTCCAAAACGAGTTGAGTCCCTCTTAAATGAAAATTCTGACCTTGTTGATGTACTGTGCATATTCACATATCTATGCATACAGGTTGCACTAAAACGACTTGTCACTGGAGTGAATTTACATGGCTTGTTCAATAATCCTCTGAGCAGTTCAGGTGTGACCAAATTGGAAATCAGCAGCCCAAAACAGCAGCTCCATTTTAACAATTACAATTTTTCTGGGGTTTGGTCGGGGGGAGGTGGGTAGTTCTTAGGTTTTGGATTCAAATCCCACCTTTTGAATATTTGAAAAATTATCATTTTGTTTTTTACTTTGGGGATAATCCCATTGGTGGCAATTTATGGAAAATTTTAGGGGAGGCAGACTAAACAATATCTAGAAAGGGCAGTTTTGATGGCTTTTTTTCAATGAAAATACCAAAATAGCAATATGTCAATGAAAATATCGAAAAGGGGTACTTTCAATATATAGGGAATTGACAAAAAATCTAGGAGGGGAGCAGTACCCCCCTCCCAAATGGCACCATTGGATAACCAACCCATTCATAATGGCTGTATTAACATCACTTTGCTCGGAAACCGGAGGAGGCCAAGATAGCTGAAACAACTAATTTACCTCTGACATAGCACTGGGAGCAGGGGGACCTTTTGTGCCGTGGGAACTGCTCACAGTAGTGTCAAACGGTCTGGGTTTTCTGGGAATAGTATGCATTGGACTTCTGCTTCTTCGTAATGATCCTGTGCAAATAATTGGCTATTTCTGTAAACTCCAGTTCTGTGTCAACCGTTTGAAGGGGAACCTGAAGATATCCTGCCGAAAGCGAGTCAGTGTTTGCATCATTATGCGATAGGTAATATCGAAATTATGACGAATATTTGGAGATATCAGGGATTTGACTGCATTTACAATGATTAAATAAGAAGTGTTTGTTTTTGTGATTTTAATAATTTGTTCGATTCAAAACACATAATTTTATTTAACACATGACATCAAACAGCTTGAGAAAATGTACCTTTCTTTTGAAGATGTCACTGTCTTTGGGAATCAACAGATTGTTGTTGTTTTAATTTTTACAGAGGAAAATCGTTATCTAATTTAATTCTAATTTAATTAAAATCAAGTAATTGCGGGTATCAAGCCACGGTTTAGTTGAAGAAAAAGCTAAGATAGATAGTCCTAGTTACTGAGAGGCAAATATGGGATAAGCCCTTTTCAGGATGGTATAAAATGATGTCATTTCACTTGTTGATAGATAGGGCTATCATCCACCCGTCCATACGATTATTCCTAGGGCAGCACTAAGGTAGATAGTCATAGAACTTAGGGATGAAAATTCGGATTGATTTTGGGTTTACGCGTGTCGGAAAATGTCCACTGGACTTGTCTGCAAAATGGGGGACTGAATTTGCTTGAACTCACAGGCGAGCAAGTAACCTAAGCCTAATAAGCTTGGCCGCTTGTAGTCTAAAGGTGGAATAACTATATCATAGGATTGACACATGACCAGCAAGCCCCCTGGACTTGCAGGCGAACGGTGAGACCTATAGTTTTCCAAGTGATTATGCTGATTTATGTTTGTGGTTCAACGTCGCAACACTGCTGAAAATGTAGTACTACCCGAAAAGTTTCATAGTTTTAAATAACCAAACTAAATCCTTATGAAATCACGATTTCGGGCATGAATGGGTGAGGGGGCATAAAAAAACACAGACGCAAAAATATTTTTATTTCTTTGTCCTTGAAACTTTGATATATATTTGAGCAGCGCCTGGTATTCAATGTAACATCGTGTATTTCGCAAAGGTTCGCTATTTTGAATGAACTTATAGATATTATAGGAAACGCTTTGCAAAATAAGATCGATTAATCTGCCTGACTTTCGGTAACAAGAACCGATTCCGCATTCATAAACCGTGCAATGGTAAAAAAAAATTAATAGGGTAATGTACTTATTACTGTGAGGCCTGTTACTGTTACTGACCTGATACTGAATGTATGATATACAATAGTTCTGTTTATTAGTATTTCATTGTCAGGCATTGGTAAATTATTTGCAGTATTTTTCAGGGGATGGAAAGGCAGCAGGCAGCTTCCTGATGAGTTTTTTTCTGTGAGATCAAAAATTATATTAATTTTTCATATGGAGATTACAAATTTTCAAAATCTTCAGCAGGTGTACTTTTTAACTTTGTGGACTTTGAAAAAAAACTAATTTTAATTTAAAGTTAAAACTATGTTTGTAGGTGTAGATAACTGGTAAATTACCTTATAGTGTAGGTAGTAACAACATTTTATTGAGTTGGTGACGAGGCTGCTGTTAGATTATACCTAATATATTTTTATATATATGTTTAATATATATATATTTAATATTTTTTGTGGAAACTATCCCATAAGGAGGGCTTTTATTGTTATCTTTATTTTATTTGTTGTTTTATTTAAATTGTTATTTTTATTTCATTTGTTATTCTTTCATATTGTTATTGTGTTATTGCTAGTGATTTTTGATTGGCAACAAATAGTGTTGTTTTTTTAATTTTTATTGTTAATTAAGAGTCAAATACATTTGACTAGACGTTGTAAAATTAATTTGATTGTTGAGGAATGTAAATATTTAAAAGATGGTATGTTTATGGTAATTCCTTAAGATGAGTGTCTTCTGGGGGGTAAGGCGGTAAAGTTGGTATGAATATGGTGATTCCTAATCAATAGTGTCTTTCAGTGGACATGATTTGTAAAGTTTATGAGAAGATAATCAAGAAAGAGCCCACTAATGAAGAATATCTGACACATTTATTTATGGCCTATTTGAGAATAGCTGATTACAAAAATCAACAACGGGTGGCAATGATATTGTATAAATCAAAGCCAAAGAATCCTTATTATTTTTGGGCCGTAATGAGTATTGTGATGCAGGTGAGATCTTTATTTTATTTTTGGTTTTTATAACAATAATAATGAAAACGTTTGCTCAAATTTTTTCTAACGTCTATACTTAAAATTTTATAATTAATATCTGTTGTTGTAAGGCATAATTAAATATGAAATGGGAATACTGACTTGGTTAGAAGACTATGGCAATGTTTACAATTGAGATGCAGATAAATAACAGTTCAAATTAGGATAAATCCTTTTATTAGACAGTAAAAAAATAATGAAAAACACTGGATATTCGATCACATACGCAGTGACCGTCATCAGTATATTTGCTGATGACGGTCATTGTATATGGGATCGAAATATCCAGTATTTTTGATTGTTTTTTTTTCACTGTATGATTAAAGGAATTGTCCCTATTTGAACTATTATTTATTGTCATGAAAAGGCAGTGTGGTCTTCGAAAATACCTAAATTGAGATGATCTTACATTTCATGCCTCACACACAGGCATGAACATGTATTTTTTTTTGGGGGGGGGTATAAAAAAATTGATAGTTTATGTAAAAAGTGCAGAGAAATTGGGAAAAATTTAGAATTTTGGGTACGTCGCTTACAGTCCAAGCTCGAATCTATTAAATTGTATGATGATGATGGTATGATATTTATTAACTCTAGAAACGTTTACGAGCCATGGCTAATACAAAAAATATAATACTATACAAATCATATTATTGTGAGATTAACGTAAACGTAACGTATTATAATTCGTTTATGATTAACCCTGAACGAATAAACGCCCTTAAATCTAGATTGAATTTACGTGAATTACAGAAAAGGGTGTCTATGTTTCATACTTATGCCCACAAACTTACCCAACTTCATTATCCCCATAAAATTTTCACCACATAATATTAAATCCTAATATCTTATAACACCATTTTGGATTTCCTGGTTCTCTAAAATAGTCCATACCTGTTTGGACCCCCCCCCCCCTTTCTAGCCCTAACTCTTTCTCGTTATTCTACCGCCTAGCTTCTCCCTAACTTTTGAAAATATAAATGTGACTACTGGTTTTAAAGGCTCAGAGCTTCAAATCGGAAACGGGGCGGTTTTATGGATACATACCAGGGGCATGCAAAGGTGGGGCTTAATTTTAGTGTTTTGCTTAGAAAAAGGAAACTTTTCTACTTTGGCAATTTGCACAATTTGTTGCAAAATCAAAACTAAACAGACTGTATGAAATATTAGGCTAAATTATAAATTATGTTCGTACAGTAAATCAATTTATAACTTAAGAAGAAGAAGATTATTTTGTGAAAAATCTTCAGTCGTGTTCTTTTCGTGCAGAAAATTCTCAGCGAGTAACTCAAATAAAGTTTATTTCGAAAATATATATGGTGATCTTCATAATTTTGAATTGACTCGTTCACAGCTGCCCAACTTGAAAAATTTTATGTTTCGAATTGCTGTTTAATTCGTTCATTGATTACACTTATCGACTACAAAGGTCCTTGTGTCGGCCCTGCGGCAGCTAGAATTGAACACTTGGTCACGTATCTCCGGGAAAAGACCAGTCCACTGGACAGCTCTGGGAGCTATTTAGATTTTGGTTGGTTCATGAAGCTAACATTATGTAATGAGGCTGTACTTCGGGCTCGTAAGTTCTATTTGGGTAGCATTCTGCTTTCCCCTGTTAATGTGAATCTATTTTCATTGATGTTTAATTTTAAAAGATATCCTACGAATCCTATTGACGCCACTGCTTAGAAACTCACAGGGACAGTAAGCTCTACTCATCGGTGACAGCTCGCTACGATTGCTTGCTTCTCATTGGCCAGCGAAACAACGCTATCAAGCAGGAAACCGTGGAAAAATAAACTTCCAATAAACGGGTTTTTTCAAGGAAACGAAAAAAGCTAAAACAAATAGAAATTACATTGAATAATTAAGTTAAAATTAAAACCGGCAGAAATGACCACAAACGAGAGTGGGGCTAATATTACCTTAGGCATCTAAAGGCCAGAGTGTCTTTTCCACTTTGCTGGAAACAATTTTTAGTTTGTACAGTTTGTTTTTACATGTCATAATATCGACGAAAAAACAGTAAAAAAATATGTCACAAGGATTGTCAAGATTTACAAATAACAGTGGTACTACCCGTCCCCTTCCCTCCCTCTCAAAACCTTTTAATGGCTTGAATGTCATTCGTGCTTTATTGAAAACGAAATGTATTTTGAACGGTGGGCTTTCTTTTGCCTAAACATCTATAACAACAACAAAAAAGAAAGGAAATCGTAGTAGCTAAAAAGAACTAATGCATGTAGATTGAAAGTTTAATGTCTAAATGAGACAATTTTTTTTTATTCAAATAAAATTACTGTTGCAAATTTCCCCCTGAAAATAAGTTCCTCCTGAAACCACACAGCGCTTTGGACGGTTCTTCCACTCCTCATAGCGGTTCTTCCAGTGATGGAACTCTGATACTGGAATATTAAAGCCGTTAAATGTTTTCTACTGTCCCAAAAATTTTGTCAACTTCGAGAAAAAAAAGTCAGAAGTACTCATGCGGAGTGAATACGAAGGCTGAGAGCCCACAGGAATGTTTTCGCTGATCAAAAACTCGTTTATTGAAATTGCCCTGTCACAAGGAGCATTATTTTGATGAAACCAGCTATTCTTGATGTTGGCTCTCACATCAATGACTTTTATTTTGTAATTTTCAAGAACCTTCCGGTTAAAGTGTTGATTGACCGTTTGAACTTGAGGTGCTTTCTTTATTGTGGATGGTTCTGTGGATATTAAAAAAATCATCATACATATGATCTTCGACTGCCGTATCGTGCTTTTTTGGGCCTTAGAGACGTTGGAATTTGCCACTCCATGCTCTGGCGCCTGGTTTTATGTTGTAGTCAAACACCCAAGATCTGTCACCAGTAACGGTACGTTCCAAAAAAAAAATGGTAATTTTCAATCGAATCCAAAAAGTCAAGATACCTTTCCCTCCTGATGCCCTTCTGCTCCTCCAAGCTGTTTCTAAGATATTACTGACGTACTATTTCAAGGACCAGTATACATGTAGTGTTTTTCAATTTACAAGCTTATAGACCGAAGATAAAACCATCTACGGACCAGGTATTTTTGACTCATCTGATAGACCGGTTAAGTAAGATTTTGCTCCATTTTACTCTGAGTTACTTGAGTCATTTCAGAATCCTAAAATTTGAGGGACAAGAGGAGTAGACCTCTGAACGGAGGGTGTTGTTTCTTGCCATATAATATTTTGATGGAACCCTATATAGTGCTGGATATATTTAATGATGCTTGATTCTAACAACAGTAGCATTTTGTTTCAATCGTTTCATAATCCTGAAATTTATTAAGAGGTGATGTGGTTTCTGGACATATAATATTTTGATAGAACCCTATATACTGCTAGATATATCTGAAGTGGAGAGTGGCGAAATGCCATTCTGCACTGGCATTTCGCTTCAACTGTTACATTATTGCATATTTATTCGGGAGATGAGTGTGAAAGCCGTTGGAATAGGAGGAGGTGGTTTCTTTGCATATAATATTTTAATAAAACCATATGTAATGAGAGATATATTTAGTGGAGCTAGATTCTGACAAGAATCGAAAAAATGTAACTTTGGCACTCTTTTGTAATGGGTATCTAAATAAAATATCTGCCTTTTTTAGGTAGGTATGTTTTCTAGGAAGACCTCAGAGAACAAACAACACAAATTCGTTTTGTAATGTCGTTTGGTCGTTTCGATTGTCAAAATCCACTGTCTCTAGTCAGAACTTTGCTTGATTGAAAATTAGAAAGAAAATCCGAACTATTATTTGAATCATTGAATGAAATCTTGGCATATACATTCAAATTTGTTTAAAGTGTAGATAATTTACTTGTGTTTTTTTTTATTGCCAGATGCAATAACACTTCCTGAAGTCACCAATAGTTTCAAGGTCTAACTTAGCCTTACTCTGACAATTTTTTTATGTCCCCCCTCACATGAAGACTTACTTCCAGGAGCTATGAGTGGGTCAACGGAAATTCAATTCTGAATTTTCTAGACTGGTGATTTTTTTGAAGTATGAAAATAGTTACGTGCAAGTGGGTTAAACAAAATAATTTTCCGAGTTATTTTGAATGGTGGCTCTCGTAAAACATGGCCTAGATATTTTAAACGCCTCTCTTTAATAGTGCAGCTTCTCTTTTAACACTGAACCTTTGGCACTTTTCAGCGTTTGATACGCGGTCATGAAGAAGTAAATCATGCAGGCTTGGCAGACTGTTGCTTAAGTTTCTTTAAGGAAATTTCGTTTTGCTGTATCATAGGCCTTCTTCCGCATCCTTAAAGTAGGAAGGTTTAGACTAAAAAAAAGAAAATCCTTTATTTTCTGTGGTTGACTAGGTCGTGATGATTCTACAGAGTTTTGTGAAGAGACTCCAACACTACCTTGTTTTTTTTTTTTGCTGAGCAACTAAAAACGATTCTGTGCCACTCTGAGCAACTAAAAACCACTCTGTGCCACCCTGAGCAACTAAAAACCACTATGTGCCACCCTTAGCAACTAAAACCCACTCTATGCCACCCTGAGCAACTAAAAACCACTTTTTAGATCAGCAACTAAAACCACTCTGTGTCACTATCAGAAACTAAAACCACTCTGTGCCACCCTGAGCAACTAAAAACCACTATGTGCCACCCTTAGCAACTAAAACCCACTCTGTGCCACCCTGAGCAACTAAAAACCACTTTTTAGATCAGCAACTAAAACCATTCTGTGTCACTATCAGAAACTAAAACCACTCTGTGCCAGTCTGAACAACCAAAAACCACTCTATGCCTTTCTGAGCAAGTAAAAACCAGTATATAGCTGACCACCTCAAAACCACCAAGGAACTACTCTGTGATAAGCAAGGAGACAAGGCAATTAAAGAGCTCAGATTTCTGAAGCAAGTCTGGGTATAGTGTTAGCAAGAGTGGAGGTTGGTCGTTCATGCCAGTAGATTTAGTTCTTACCGGGTTAAACCGTGGAACCAAGTGGGGTGCAAGCATAGCTATGCACCATCAAAATAGCTAGATTAAATCAAATATCCCTGTTTAAGATAGACACCCAGAAGTAAAACTAGTGATTTGTAAAGCATGCAATCTATTACACAGTTGAAGGACACTGAGAGGAAATACATTCTGGTTTACTCCAGATTTCGCTAGGAGTTCCTATGTCTCTTCGACATCCAACTCGACTCACTGATTCTTGTCAATACTTCAATTAGCCATTTATCCATTAAAGGCTTTCTGTCAGCATCTGACAGGTAATAATTTTGGATGTGTAACAGAAATAAAGATGGCGGTGAAGTGTATGGAAAATATGACCAATGGCAGACTCAATCTTTCAAATTGTTAGATAATAAGACAAAGGCAGATTGTGTTAGTGCAACATCTGCCTGGCCTAAAGCTATCTTGATCTTACCATGTTTTTATCTCTAGCCTCTCTGAAGTGATTCAGAAAAATAGTTCTGAATATTTTTGCAGTTAAATCTGCAGTTACGTCTTTCAAATTGTTAGTTAATAAGGTAAAAGAAGATTGTGTTAATGCAACTTTTACCTGGCCTAAAGGCATTTTAATTTTACCATGTTTTATCTGTAACTTCTTTGAAGTGTTTTCGAAGAATAGTCCCGAATATTTTTATTGTGACATCCCCAGCTACATCTTTCAAATCGTTAGATAATAGGATGAATGGGGGTTGTGTTAGTGCAACCTTTACCTGGCCTAAAGGCAGTTTAATTTTACCGTGTTTTAACTCTAGCTTCTTTGAAGTGTTTTCGAAGAATACTCCCGAATATTTTTATTGTGACATCCCCAGCTATATCTTTCAAATCGTTAGATAATAGGATGAATGGGGGTTGTGTTAGTGCAACCTTTACCTGGCCTAAAGGCAGTTTAATTTTACCGTGTTTTAACTCTAGCTTCTTTGAAGTGTTTTCGAAGAATACTCCCGAATATTTTTATTGTAACATCCACAGCTGCATCTTTCAAATCGTTAGATAATAGGATGAATGGGGGTTATGTTAGTGCAACCTTTACCTGGCCTAAAGGCAGTTTAATTTTTACCGTGTTTCAATTCTTGGAGAATACTCCCGAATATTTTTATTGTGATATCCCCTGCTACATCTTTCAAATCGTTAATAGGATGAATGGGGGTTGTGTTAGTGCAACCTTTACCTGGCCTAAAGGCAGTTTAATTTTACCGTGTTTTAACTCTAGCTTCTTTGAAGTGTTTTCGAAGAATACTCCCGAATATTTTTATTGTGACATCCCCAGCTACATCTTTCAAATCGTTAGATAATAGGATGAATGGGGGTTGTGTTAGTGCAACCTTTACCTGGCCTAAAGGCAGTTTAATTTTACCGTGTTTTAACTCTAGCTTCTTTGAAGTGTTTTCGAAGAATACTCCCGAATATTTTTATTGTGACATCCCCAGCTACATCTTTCAAATCGTTAGATAATAGGATGAATGGGGGTTGTGTTAGTGCAACCTTTACCTGGCCTAAAGGCAGTTTAATTTTACCGTGTTTTAACTCTAGCTTCTTTGAAGTGTTTTCGAAGAATACTCCCGAATATTTTTATTGTGACATCCCCAGCTACATCTTTCAAATCGTTAGATAATAGGATGAATGGGGGTTGTGTTGGTGCAACCTTACCTGGCCTAAAGGCAGTTTAATTTTACCGTGTTTTAACTCTAGCTTCTTTGAAGTGTTTTCGAAGAATACTCCCGAAATTTTTATTTTGACATCCCCAGCTACATCTTTCAAATCGTTAGATAATAGGATGAATGGGGGTTGTGTTAGTGCAACCTTTACCTGGCCTAAAGGCAGTTTAATTTTACCGTGTTTTAATTCTAGCTGCTTTGAAGTGTTTTCGAAGTTTACTCCCGAATATTTTTATTGTGATATCCCCAGCTACATCTTTCAAATCGTTAGATAATAGGATGAATGGGGGTTGTGTTAGTGCAACCTTTACCTGGCCTAAAGGCAGTTTAATTTTACCGTGTTTTAATTCTAGCTTCTTTGAAGTGTTTTTGAAGTTTACTCCCGAATATTTTTATTGTGACATCCCCAGCTACATCTTTCAAATCGTTAGATAATAGGATGAATGGGGGTTGTGTTAGTGCAACCTTTACCTGGCCTAAAGGCAGTTTAATTTTACCGTGTTTTAACTCTAGCTTCTTTGAAGTGTTTTCGGAGAATACTCCCGAATATTTTTATTGTGACATCCCCAGCTACATCTTTCAAATCGTTAGATAATAGGATGAATGGGGGTTGTGTTAGTGCAACCTTTACCTGGCCTAAAGGCAGTTTAATTTTACCGTGTTTTAACTCTAGCTTCTTTGAAGTGTTTTCGAAGAATACTCCCGAATATTTTTATTTTGACATCCCCAGCTACATCTTTCAAATCGTTAGATAATAGGATGAATGGGGGTTGTGTTAGTGCAACCTTTACCTGGCCTAAAGGCAGTTTAATTTTACCGTGTTTTAATTCTAGCTTCTTTGAAGTGTTTTCGAAGTTTACTCCCGAATATTTTTATTGTGACATCCCCAGCTACATCTTTCAAATCGTTAGATAATAGGATGAATGGGGGTTGTGTTAGTGCAACCTTTACCTGGCCTAAAGGCAGTTTAATTTTACCGTGTTTTAATTCTAGCTTCTTTGAAGTGTTTTCGAAGTTTACTCCCGAATATTTTTATTGTGACATCCCCAGCTACATCTTTAAAATCGTTAGATAATAGGATGAATGGGGGTTGTGTTAGTGCAACCTTTACCTGGCCTAAAGGCAGTTTAATTTTACCGTGTTTTAATTCTAGCTTCTTTGAAGTGTTTTCGAAGTTTACTCCCGAATATTTTTATTGTCCCCTGCTACATCTTTCAAATCGTTAGATAATAGGATGAATGGGGGTTGTGTTAGTGCAACCTTTACCTGGCCTAAAGGCAGTTTAATTTTACCGTGTTTTAATTCTAGCTTCTTTGAAGTGTTTTCGAAGTTTACTCCCGAATATTTTTATTGTGACATCCCCAGCTACATCTTTCAAATCGTTAGATAATAGGATGAATGGGGGTTGTGTTAGTGCAACCTTTACCTGGCCTAAAGGCAGTTTAATTTTACCATGTTTTTATCTCTATCTTCTTCAATGTGCTTTTGATTATCAATCAATCAATCAATCAATTTATTAATACTAAAAGAAAAACTATTACAAAAGTAAATCAATTAATAGGCCCAAGAAGCTTTGCTTGTAATGGGCCACAGATAACAAGAATAAAACACTTTTATAAAATATATACAAGAAAAAACAAAAAAACATTGGAACAAGACAAGGACATTTAACAGATAGAAGATTTAGAAGGAGATTTAACATATAGCTGAAAATGATTTTAAAAAAAGAGAAGTGACATACAAATTTGGATAGAATTAAACAGAGAGACAAAAATAATTGAACTGGAAAGACCCGACAAAATAATGCCTTTGCAGAAAGAAAAAGAGGGACATCCGAATGGATGGAGTTCCATAATAGAATTGACTGATATACAGGAGACCTCTGAGCTGCTGTAGAGGATCGTTTTGGTAAAATAAATCGTCGAGAAGAATTACGCAAAGAAGAAAAGTACCTACCTGAGCCTGTCCTTGAGAAAAACTGCTGCAGGGTCGGTGGAAGAGTACCTAGAAAAGCAGAATGCGCTAAATAAAGAGTACTTTTACCTATAATATGATCCAGCAGAGCTATTCCAGTATCATTATAAAGATCAGAGGAGGGGTAAAGCCGAGGGAGAAGAAAAGTAGCCTTCACTGCCCTATTTTGGGCTCTTTGAAGTGAGCAGAGAAGAGATTTATTAGTATTGCACCAGACAGAGCAACAATAAGAAAGGTAAGGATGAATAAAAGCATAATAAAGAGAAACCATAATATCAGGAGGAAGAAATGAATTAATCCGGTGCAACATTGAAGACTGGCGGAGGATTAAGGAACGGGTGTGAGTTATATGCGGTTTAAAAGAAAGAAAACAGTCAAGATACACACCAAGAAATTTCACCATAGTAGCTTGTGGTATAATATCATTCCCAAAAGTCAGGGTGATTGGCTCCTGTACGTCTCTCATACGGTAAGGGGTCCTAAAGTTGACAATGGCACTCTTTCGGCTGTTAAGAGCCATACCATTTGACCAGCACCAATCCTTTACTTTATCAAGAAGACCTTGAGCTATAGAAGTGGCAGATGGCAGGTCCACCGCAGCAATGAAAAAGTTACTGTCATCAGCAAAAAGAACAGGGTGAACATGGGGATGAAGACCATCAACAAGATCATTAATGTAGATTAGAAACAAAAGTGGTCCAAGCACAGAGCCTTGTGGGACACCTTTCAATACAGGCAAAGTAGAGGAAGAAGTACGGTTAACCAAAACATACTGAGATCTATCTGAGAGGTAGGACCTAAACCATTCTAGTGGGACTCCATGCACACCAAATAAGGATAGTTTAGACAGAAGAACATTGTGGTCAACCATATCAAAGGCCTTTGAAAAGTCAAAAAATAGACCCAAAACACACAAGCCCTTGTCCAGATTAACACGTACAAACTCTGTAGCATCAGTAAGTGCATGTAAGGTAGAGAATGAGGGACGAAAACCATACTGATGGTTAGTGATGAGAGAATTTCCATCAGTCAAATTATTACTAAATACAAATGAAGAGAGTCGACGATACACTACTTTTTCAACAACCTTTGAGATGACGGGAAGAAGAGAAATAGGTCTGTAGTTTGAAATTAGAGACGAATCACCTTATTTGTGCAAAGGTATAACAGTAGCAACTTTAAATGAATGAGGGAAAATACCAGAAGAAAGAGAGAGGTTAGTTATGTGTGAAATTGGATGAGAAACAAACTGACTAATTTTTTTAAGGACATTATTACTCAAACCAAAACTATCAACTGAACGACTGCTAGGAAGTTGAGAAATAATACTAACAATCTCAGTAGTACTACATGGGGAAAGGAAAAAAGACTTCTCTGCCAAGGGAAAACAACTTACTTTACTTGTGGGTGGAATTAGAACTAAAGGAAGTGTGGTGAAATACGAATTGAAGGCACTCGCTGAGGATTTTTTGTCCACAACAGATCCATCAGCATTTCTATAAAGACATGGGGAGGAATGTTTGAATTGCTTGCGAGAGAGAGCTTGGTTAATTACAGTCCAAACCTTGCGCAAATTCCCCTTGCATTCATTAATTCGACGCGAAAAATACAGCTTTTTTGCTAAACGGACTGAAGAAGTGAGCACATTTTGTTAATGTTTATACTTCAAAAGATCATCCTGTGTCTTACTTTTACATGCGGCCTTGAACAAAGACGCCTTCATATGGGTTGCATTGATCAGACCTCTAGACATCCATGGGCATTTGGGTGTAAAATTCCTTGGCTTATTTCTAAGAGGAAAATACTTATCCAACAGAGTTCCCATACGACACAAAAATAATCTAGTTGCACAATCAGAATCATTAGCTTCAAGAACACTAGACGAATCATTACTCTGAAGACCATGTATTAAATTAGAAATTTCTTTATCTGTAAAAGTTCTAAAAGAAGACTTACCTTTCTCATCCACAGTAATCTCAGTTTTAGGCACAGATAGTGATAGATAAATAGGAAAGTGATCAGAAAGATCAGTGAAAACAAGACCAGAAGAGAACTTCAAATTAGGAGAATGAGAAGTGAAAATATTATCTATTAAAGTGGCAGAATTTCTTGAAGGGTCAACGCGAGAAGGAAAAAAAATTGAAGGAAGTAGCCCTGAAGAAGAAAATACATCAAAAAAATAGTCACATTCATCATTTGATCCAACATTTAACATATTGCAATTAAAGTCTCCCAAAACACAAATTCGTTTTTTAGAGAAAGTCCCCACACCGGAAAGCTGATCAAGTAAATCACAGAACAGATGTGTTGGAAAAGGAGGGGGCTTATAAAACAAACAAACAGTATCACATGCAAACTGGCTTTTCAGATCAATGACAAGAGAATAAACTGTCCTACTATTAAACGCCACTGATGTAAACAAGGATTCAAGGTCAGATCTTCTACAAAATTCAATATTAGATTTTATAAACAAAGAAATACCCCCAGAACACTTTGTTACCATTCTAGGGACGTGAATAGCAATATAACCATCCATATCATAAGCTGTAAAATTATCACTATCAGATAACCATGTTTCTGTCAAGCCTATGACATCAAAAGGGCAAGAATTATTAGACCACAAATACGACTTAAGACTGTCCCACTTATCTCTTATTCCACGCACATTCAAACAAAATACATTAAAGCAACTGTTTGAAGAGAGTGAGGGCATAATGTTATCACAATAATCAATGGTGGTGTGATAATTGCAGCTAGAACTAACCATAGATTTAAGGAGAGGGTCAAAAGTGTGTGCCTCCTGTCTACCAGCACTACTTGGTTGATCAAATATAACTGAATTAAGAATAGAAGAATTCAAAAGAAAGGAGAAATCACCCATATATACTACACATGACAAATGTATACATTAACTTTACAAATGAACACAATATCCATACAAGCAGGCTGAAGTAAGAGAGGGTGGATTGAAAGGTAAGACATATAGGCAACAATGGAGAAAATAACTGCAAGAACAAAGAACAATAATAAACTACTAGGTTCAAAGGGAATAAAAATAATAACAAACAAGTACAGGGACAAAGGCAAAAAAAAAAGGTAAAACAATAAAGGAACAACAGGAGGAAAGAGGTATCAATGGTTTTTGCAATCCACTTAAATGAATAATGTAAAACGACATAAATGCAAACATTATGCAACATTATGCAAACATAAGAAAAACTATTAGATCATAAATAAATTTACAAAACAGAGCTGAAAAAAAAGAAATGGTTTATTTCAGTCCTGGGAGGGGCTTGGATGGACTTGGATGAGCTGTAGTTAACTGATAGAGAGTATCAACTTGAGATGCCTCTTTGACAGTAATCACTTTACCATCAGAAAGCTTTGTGAGTATTTCTCCTCCACTAGACCATGTAGACCTCTTCCCAAGCTTTGATTTAGTATAATTAAGTAGCTGAAGTCAGTGATTGACTTCAGTGATTTTTTTTTTTACAGTGATATCTGCAACTATATCTTTCAAATTTTTTGACAATATGACAAACGGAGATTGTGTTACTGCGACCTCTTCCTGTGATAAAGCCTCGTTGATTTTATTGTGTTTTTATTTCTAGCTTCTTTGAAGTATTTTCGAAGAATACTCCCGAATATTTTTATTGTGACATCCCCAGCTACATTTTTCAAATCGTTAGATAATAGGATTTTCGAAGAATAGTCCCGAATATTTTTATTGTTACATCCCCAGCTACATTTTTTAATCGTTAGATAATAGGATGAATGGGGTTGTGTTAGTGCAACCTTTACCTGGCCTAAAGGCAGTTTAATTTTACTGTGTTTTAACTCTAGCTTCTTTGAAGTGTTTTCGAAGAATACTCCCGAATATTTTTATTGTGACATCCCCAGCTACATTTTTCAAATCGTTAGATAATAGGATGAATGGGGGTTGTGTTAGTGCAACCTTTACCTGGCCTAAAGGCAGTTTAATTTTACCGTGTTCTCTAGCTTCTTTGAAATGTTTTCGAAGAATAATCCCGAATATTTTTATTGTGACATCCCCAGCTACATCTTTCAAATCGTTAGATAATAGGATGAATGGGGGTTGTGTTAGTGCAACCTTAACCTGGCCTAAAGGCATTTTAATTTTACCATGTTTTAACTCTAACTTCTTTGAAGTGTTTTCGAAGAATAGTCCCAAATATTTTTATTGTGGCATCCCCAGCTACATCTTTCAAATCGTTAGATAATAGGATGAATGGGGGTTGTGTTAGTGCAACCTTTACCTGACCTAAAGGCAGTTTAATTATACCATGTTTTTATCTATAGCTTCTTTGAAGTGTTTTCGAAGAATAGTCCCGAATATTTTTATGATGACATACCCAGCTACATCTTTCAAATCGTTAGATAATAGGATGAATAGGGGTCGTGTTAGTGCAACCTTTAACTGACCTAAAGACAGTTTAATTTTACCATGTTTTTATCTCTATCTTCTTCAATGTGCTTTTGAATAGCAGCCTGTTTTGTCTTTTTTTTTTTACAGTGATATCTGCAACTATATCTTTCAAATTTTTAGACAATATGACAAACGGAGATTGTGTTACTGCGACCTCTTCCTGTGATAAAGCCTCGTTGATTTTATTGTGTTTTTATCTCTAGATTTTTTAGGTGGTTCAGGAAAATAATACCGATTATTTTTACAGTTACGTTAAATTGGTTAATCCTTCGGTAATTTTAATATTCTGTTTCATCAGATTTGTTGTAAAAAGGATGTAAGACGAAGGTCCTTTTCAGACCTTTGTTTTTTTTTCAGTGAGTTTTTTCAGACCTTAGAATTTTTCGTAATTGAATTATGGGATATTGTTAAATTTTCAGTGACAACTTTAGTTTCCCTGGTTGCAATCGTGCTGCACAAAAATAACAGTAACTAGTAGGAAATTTTTTTTAGCTGAGAAGGTGAAACCTAAAGTGATTAAACAATGTTTTACCGCTATTTGTTAATACTGACAAAAAAATAAAATAAAATGAAGGACTAGTACCCTGTGTTCAGGGTTGCTATCAACCTTGAAAAAAAATTACGATCAATTCTTTGGACCAGATTTGAAGAATATATTTGCACAAGGCTGCTTGACACAATAGCGGTAGCAAAAAAAGAGGGAGAAGTGTTAATGGATAGTTTCTACCATATTTCTATTTTCTATTTTCTATAGATATATTTTCTATTTTCTATATTTTCTATTTTCTATTTTTCTATTCTATTTTCTATAGAATAAAAACAAATGCGGGGCAATGTTTATATTTAAGATGAAACTGTTTGACAAACCCATTTATTGGTAGTGCTTCTACCATTTCCAAATTTTCAATGTTCCAGGGATTAATTTGTTTTTCATGTTAACGTTCGAGCAGGTAATTTTTTGAAAAATCAATTTTCTTTCGGAGAAATTTGGAAAAAACCTCAAAAATTGGGTATAGTGGAAGTTGCGGTTGGAGGCAGCCCTGCCTATGTTGTAAGCTTGATTAAAAAAAGATACGCCTTTTTTATCATTTTAACTTACCTTTGGTTTAAAGTGGACTAACGCTTAATATTTTAATCAGTAGCATGTTAGTATTAGCAACGAATACATTGATAGAATAGTTTGAGTTTATAATACTGCTTTTTTTTGTTTTAAGAAGAATTCTAACAGTAAAAAGCCTCTAGGGCTATGATGCAACAAGTTTCATAATCTTTCTTATCTTTTCCTTTCCTTTTTTATTAAAGATTCCTTTGTTTCCAAAAAAGGTTTGGAAGATAAACCAAGTTTCTCTAGGCTATTGATTGCTATTGAATTTTTAATGCAATTAGTTTTTATTTTTTTTTATATTTTTAATGTTTTACACAATTTAGTAACTTTAATTTATATGTACGTTAAATATCCAGGCCTAGTGTAATGTTTTTTAATGTTAGATTGAAATGTTATTTTTATATTTTCTATCTTAGGCATTTTGTGGACATTTTCTCCATTGATTTGAAAATCTAATAGTATTACAACCAGCCTACATGATTTTTTCCATGCTGTCGCATAATCTTTGTATAATTGGCCTTTACCTACTATCATGCTATCAAGATTAAAAATAAATCTCAAACTAAATGTTAGAAATTGAGAGAAACATTAAAAAAGATTGTAAAGTAGTCAAGTTTAAATTAAGCTGCGGTTACTTCTGGCCTCCTTTGCATAATTATTTTAATGTACTTTTGGTTTAATTCAACTTATTCTTTGATTTTTTTTTTTTTTTTTTGCTTGCTAGGCAATAACTGGTGATCCAGAGTTGTTCAGAGCTCTTGGTAAAGGTAAATAATAATGCATTGGAATTTACCGTCCGTACCGGTGATGTTAATGTCCGTTTCCTGGCCCTTCAGCCATCCTGTATTTTAGCATCCTGTGTTTTGCAGATTACTCCAGATACCCATTTAGAGCTTGGGCGACTTTAGCTGAGCCTACAGAATCACTCAAGAGATCCTCGTTCCTAACCAAATAACCAGCGATACCAGAAATCGACCGGTTATCCTCATGGTCAAGGGTTTAGTGTGCTCACCATGTGGCTCTAAGGCCCCAGAAGAAAGGGAATGAGGAAGGAAAAATGGAAAATAAATCAAAATATAGCCTAAGTAATAAAAAGAGCAACTAGATGCCTTTTATCACCATTAAGCAACTCAAATCAGGTGATAATGGACTCTACAGATCTGTCCTCTCCTATCACTGCCGTCTTACAACCAACTCAAAACAGCAATCGGAACTATTATCAAGAATGAAACTTGCACATATTAAAAAGAAAAAGTATCTATAATAAATATATAACCTTGCTACATCAATAGATATTAATATTTTTAATGCATTGTAGGTTGAACGTATAATTATACTTTGGCTGCTATCTTATCTATAAATTCAATTAAAATTTAAAAGTTGGAAAAAATAAGAAAAAAGTTTTAAAGCGGTTAAATAAGAATTTAGTTATGGTTAGCTTTAACCGTCTTTCCTAGTCTTTTTAATGGGCTTTTCAATTAAATCAACTTATTTATTTGTTATTTCTTTTCCTTAGGCAATTACTGGTGATCCGGAGCTGGCCAGAGGTGTAACCTGGCCTCTGGCAGAGAGGATGATAAAAAAAGCAGCTGCTGATGGTAAAATTGAAACTGAGTCGGAGGTTTTGCTCTACCTATTTATTCTTGAAATTCAGGTAATAAAAAAGTAGCTGCTGATGGTAAATTGAAACTGAGTCGGAGGTTTCGCTCTTCCTTTTTATTCTTGAATTCAGGTAATCCTGAATATTCTGTATTCCGTTTATTATTCTACATTCTTTATAATATTCTGTATTCTGTATAATATTCTGAATATTCTGCATAATAATTCTGTATTCTGAATCATTTTTCTAAATTGTTTTCTGAAATGGGATCTGAATTATTTTTAGTGAACCATTTTATGACAGATGGGAAATAAACACTGAGTCTTGGAACTTGATGTGTAGATATTGATATTTATTTGTTTAATTAACACTGATATACACTCATAACACTAATAACACTGATATAGACTCATAACACTGATAACACTCATAAAAACTGAGTCTTGGAACTTGATGTGTAGAAATTTATGTTTAGTTGTTGAATTTAGAAGTTAACTTCGACATGATGAAATATTTCAATTATTTAAGGGGTGAAATCACGGATTTACTCTTGTCTATTGGGTTTTGAAGTCATAAAAACGAAGAGGAACTTCGAAAAAATCTGAATTCTTAAAATTTAGGTAATTATGCTTTATTCCTTAATCCTATAGGATTCCTATAGGATATTCATATATGATTATTCCTATATTCCTTATTCCTTTTATTCCTATATTCCTTTATCCCTTATTCCTTATTATGCTTTATTCCTATAGTCTAAGCTCGGTTATTGATAATACATTTTTGAAATTTGAGCTTATGCTAACATGACTGCATTCTTGTAAAAAAAAATGGGGGAAGTGGTAAATTTGTTTTTAAAAATTTCAAAAAATAGGGGGCTGCAAATTTGTCACTTTTTTCAAATTTTTGGATGAAAATGTAAAAAGAAGCAGTTGCCAACAAAAATACCCCTAAAAGGTATCTTAGAAAGATGCAAAAAAATCTAGGGGTGGGGGGTCAATTTTACCTTTTTCTTCTTTTTTTGCGAAAATGCAAAGAAAGGTGAATAATTCTCTCTTCCGTATTTTTACAAAGAAAGGTATTTTTTTCCGAGAAAATACCCCCAAAAAGGGTATTTATGAAATATAGGGTGTCGCAAAAAATCTGGTGGGATGGGCTAATTTTTTTTTTTTCAAAATTTTTCAGTGACAATAAAAAAAGTCATTTTTCAACGAAAATATCCCCCCAAAAATGTATTTTTTAAAATCTAGTGGGGGAAAGAATGCTTCCCTCCTCCCCAATTGACGCCACTTTAGAAACGTCGACTAAATTGTCAGCTGTCTTGTCTGTAAAATTATCTACGATTCAGATGACATGCTCTAATACATTTAAAAATTCAAACAAGGGTAATCGATATAAAAAAGGAAGTAGCAGAAAATAAAATTAAGAGATATCATAGACAATATCAAAAATGAAGATAACTTGAAAAGAGATTGTTCTTCTTTGTTCATAATGCAACAAACGTATGCTTGAATGAGGGCATACCCTTCCATTGTTGCCACTTAAAATACAAAAAAAAAAACACAATATCCATTGAATAGCCGAGTGCAGGCCAGGTTATCATTAGTAAGAGTAGATGTAGAACAAAAATAAATTAATTATATAATACTCTGTTCAAGGTAACATTAAAAAACGTTTATTTAAATTGAGTAAATTAAATGGAAAACGTAAGTGACCTAAATACTATCAAACAGGGGTCCATCAAAAAGGTAAGTTTGGGCTTTATGTGTGTCGTTGCTTGGAATGTAAACCTGAAAGAATTCACAGGATTTTTTTCTACGAATAGGGGATTCTATAAGAGCCGTATAAATTTCTAGCATTACTGATCTAATTTATGCAAAGAGACCTTTGAAAAAAAATTGTATTAAAAACAAATTAGTAATGAAGAGTCTATATTGATGGAAGCTGAATGGGTCGTACCGTGAATATTCACAAAGTGATCCAGGTTACAAATCACAGGGATGCGGAAAATAAAAAAAAAAGAAAAAGAAGTGCAGTGTTTACCCATCGCGCCGAAATTATTTTCCCAAGAAGAGATTACCCCTCAGTATCCTTCTGCCCCGTCTCTCTATTTGTACCTATCTTATTATCTGTTACTTTATCTCAAAATATGAAACAACGTCTGTCCCCTGCATAACGGAAATAATTTACCACCAACCATCATAGTGCTTCAATTTTACTGTCAAACTCTTCGTTTCTTTTGTTTTATTTTCATTCTTTATTTCATAATATGGATGTTCATTTTTTACTTTCTTTGCCTAGTTTTTTGGCATTATTCCCCTATTTATCCTGCATATGAGTTTTTGTTTATATATCTTAATCTTGCCTTATATATCCCTGAAAACTATCTTTCAGTTATTTGTTTTATTTGAATTAAAAAAGTGAATTTGGCCCATTTTTTTAAGTAAAATCTTATCATGGCTCAATTGTTGGATGCGTGCCAAATTGACTGGGAGCTATGGGTCTGCAGCTCACATACGGTATACTTTTCATATGGGCAGTAAATAGTTGTAACTACTGGTTAGTAGCCCAGGGTTTAAGGAGGGTATCAAAGTTTCTCTGATGTGATATATCTAAATCACTGAAATTTCGGTTTATAGGGCACACAGTCCTTTGTCTTTGATTGTTTTTATATTTTTCATACAATTAGCATGTTTTAGGCAGTTCAGACTTTCCTCCTCCCGCTCTCTAAGTAAGTTTGCAAACATGAAGAAACCATTCCAGGAAAAGTTTATTCCCATCTTCTGGTATGACTACTAAATTTCTATTTTGTGAATTAATAAGGTATTCAAATTTTCCAGGGGAAATATAGCGATTTAAAGGATGTCCTCAACTCGCCGATTGCTGAGAAACTAATTCACACATCCTGTGCACAACAGAAAGCTGAAATCTGTTTAAACCTAGCAGCTAAAGATTCTACTTCCTGCACAGAAGCAGTGAATACCTTCAAGGACCTCATTCATTTGTTTCCTGATCGTTTTGATTATTATCATGGACTTTTTAGTGCTGTTCAAATAAGTAGAGAGGGTGGATATTCATCGAGTGATACGGATGAGTCCTTAATTAAATTTATAAATAGCATCAAGTCAGAGGAGAAAATCAGAGGGCCTGCATTGTCGAAATTGCTGTTGGGCAAAATCCTCGGATATAAAGGTACTTTTGCATTGTTAGCACTAGTGCCTTTTAGTTTTTGCTTTAAGCTTTTACTTTCATAGCTTTCTAGAAAGTATTCAGAATAAATGAACTACTAACATCCTCTTGTCTCCTTGAGCTTCATACCCTGCCAGTATGCCCTCTATAATAGTTTTGCAGTCATGATATTCTCCAAAAATGTGCAGTACATTCTTAAAAGAGTTCTGCTCTTCCATTTCCTTGTCCTCCTTTATTTCCAGACGTTGTCCTAGCCAAATGGTTCGCGCAATGGATTTAGAAGCCTTTATCTGAAGGGTGAGGGCTCGATTTCTGGTGTTGCTAGTTATTTGGTTTGACACGGGGATCAGTGGCGTGACTCTGTAAGCTCAGCCCGAGTCAACCCAGCTCTAAATAGGTATCTGGAGAAATCCAGGAAAGGTAAGCAGGTAGGGTGAGCGAAAGTAAAGGATGGCTGGCCCCCAACCAACCCCCCCCCCCCCCATTGCACTTTCTGGCTGAAGGGCCAAGAAACGGAGGTCAGCACTCACCGAATTGAACTTTAAGGGTCTAATACCATATCTTTAACTTTTTTTTTCTTTTCTTTTCCATAAAGAGAGGATTATTCAAAGAAAAAAAAATTATGTCTGGGCCAGTAAAAATCTCTCTTGTTTCTTGGTAAAGATATTTCCCTTAAAAATATCTTTATAAAGGTAATGTTTTTTTAGTGTTCATCTGCTACCGGATTGGGATTGTGAGGCTGGCTACAGCATGGGTTATTAGTTGAGGGGTTTGAGACAGAGCGCTTCTACGCTTTGGCCATTTGTATTAAAACAAATGTTCTTCGAAAGGTTTACTTGTTTTTATTCGAAACCGTAATTGGTTGTATTTTCTTCGTTTTGTCTACAGGTGTGTATTTTAGCAACGACAGTCTTTTTCAGAATTGAAACCTGAAAGCGATTGATAAACCACTAATTTTATTGTGTTTTTATTGTAATTTTATTGTGTTTTGTGTAATTTTATGTGTTTTTAATGTTGTTTCACCAACGTCAAGTGTTTGTGTATCTCATCTAACCAGGCAAATATTTCGGGAGGTTGGCCCTACAAGCTACCCTATGTTTTTATGTTGGTGACTTAATTTTTGATGTGTGTCAATGATAATTTCAAATATTTGCAGGATTTGACATAGTATTAGCAAAAAAAAGAAAGCATTTATCCATGAAAATACCTCAAAAAATGGTATTTGTCAAAACCTAGGGGAAGACAAGAAAATCTAGTGTGTGTGGGGAGGGGGGTTATGTCACCAATATAAAAATCAGATCTATTGACTCTAAAACTCAACCCTTCTATTTCTCATTTACATAGGCCTCAAACTTTGGAGTTGTTTACCATCCGGCACGAAGTAGTTGAATTTATGACTTTCAAACTTTTGGAACTGACTTTCAGCTATTGGAATTTTGGAACTAGTACTAGAATTGGTTTCCAGTCTGATTATGATCAAATATTTTGAAAATTCTCCTGTTCCTGACGGTATTACAATGATTACTACTATTTAATTATCTCCTATTTCTGTTAATTCACATCTGATCTCCCTATTTGTTTGATACATCTCTGATCTTTTAGGTTATAAAAAATTGGGATTCCCTCCGAAACGTAAATACATTTATGTATTTACATAAAACAGAGGCAGTTTTACCTGCCTTTAAACAGAGGCAGGCGTACCTGCCTCGGTTCAAATACGTTAAAACTTCCTTTAAAAATCTGGGGGATGTAGTGCTAAAAATGATTTCACTGATGATCATTTATAAATGGATCAAGGAGGCATCATCAGACAAATCATGTTTATATTTATGTTGAAGAAGCTTCACATCTGCAGGGAAGTATATGAATTTAGTTTCTTATTGCATGTTCAAATATTTCTTCGACAGAGTGTAAGCTGTCATCTTCCTCAGTATCTTTTGTAATCAAACTCAAAACTCATTCTTTTAAAATGAAGGGACAGTTCGGGATAAATCCCAGCTCCGTACTGATGCGAAGGGTCTTTCATAAAAAGTTTGATAACTGTGGCCTAAAGATTTTGCTTTTGGGGCTGTAGCCACTATTTCTCAGTAGAATATTTGGTCATATAAATACAGAAGTATCGTGGGGGGAGCTAATACTTCGTATAACTTGACGAATGAAAGATAAAAATCCGAACTGATCAACCATGACAAAAACAAAGAGAGAGAAATCTTATGATAAAGAAAAATGATACGACGGCCAGTAGGGGGGAAAGACAGAACTAAAGTGACGCGGATATTTTGCTTGTATGAAACAAGGCGTTTTGGATTTTATTTGATTTTAGGTTAATTTTAGTTTTATCTTTGTTTTCTTAGCGTTGAAGACGCCTTGGTTCATACAAGTGAAATATCCGCCTTGCTTTAGTTTCGTCTTTCCCCCCTACTGGCCGTATTCCCGTTTGTTTTCTTGATCGTAAGATTTCTCACTCTCTTTCTCTTTGTTTTCTTGCTGTTAATCCCTTGTATTAAATGGTGTATTAAAGATGTTAAATAGGAGTGAACTATCTTGTATTATAGGGGAAGAACTATTTTACTCGTTTGTACATTACGTGAAAAACTTTGGTGACAAGCCTTGCGCTTTTAGCGACTTGAGACCCTTCATTGGACTCCTTAGCTCGGATCAGCAACATTCAATGCTGGATGAAATTAAGACTCTGGCCAATGTTGAAGACTATCCTAAGTCAGTAAGTTTCTCTCAATATTACTACTACTAATAACTCATTGTAGCACCAAGTCGCGTGAGGTCAACACAGCCGCACACACTCCTCCGTCCGAACATATTCAAAGCTTCACTCCTTACCCTGTCCTATGAAGTTCCAGTTTTATTTAAATCCCCCCTTATCGTTCCAAGGTAAGTTTTACTGGGGCAAGTAATCGCATATTGAACATAACTCTATTCCAGAATGAAATTCCGGACTGCAGCTAAAAATGGCGCGATTCTGTTTCGGACAGTGACACGATTTTTGGCTTTTAGTCCATTGTTGAAGACTATCCTAATCATTGTGTTATACTAGAGTAAATGAAGTCACATCGAACTCGACTGCACTCGAGACACGTGTTTCAAACTGCGGCTATAATTGGTTGTATATCAGTATCTATAAAAAGGAAACGGCTACATTTTAGACCAATCATAAATCATAAAAACAGTTTTAAACAATCATAAAGTCGCTATGGAAGATCCGATACCTTAAAGGATCGTCCTATCTCGTCCATTTTAAACGGTTTTAGTTTGTGGGGCCAAAGTATTTAGAATTGACTGGCCAGTCTTGCCATACTTTGTAGAGTCTGGCTAAGAATTCTGAATAAACGACAGAAGACTAAAAGCCGACACCTACATTCTCGGAAGTCTTATAAAACTGTTTAATTTCTTCTGTTTTGTGTTGGAGATACAGATATTCAGTTTCGATGAAATTTATATCATTAAAAAGTATGAATTTTATTTTTTGGATTAAATTGAGCAAATTCTTCTTTTTATAGCTCAGGGGAAGCAGTCTCTAAAAATATTGTAGCATACCTTATAGGAAAACGCCAAAAATCATCTCAAAATTTGCAGCTTTGGGAATTCTCTACGGTGCTGCCCTCTTTGATTGAAAACCTTGCGGACAGAGGTCTACTCTTTATCAATTAAATTCCATTATCGAGCCACAAAATCTCAATATCTTTTAATGGTAACTAGTCCCATGGGAAAAATTGCTAATAAAGCTTTTGTCTATGAGAAGGTCTATTGACGTTGAATTCGCAAAACGATTTTAAGGTATCGAACCCTCTTGAAAAGTGGTTAACTTCATCTAATATCTGTTTCAAGGCTTCCCTATTTAGTTCCTAAGATAGTTAGTAGTTTTTCTTTTATCTATAATTCGTTATATCTTTTTCTAATTTATTATTTGGTTGTTATTTATTAAAAGTGTATTTATTCTTTTTTTAAATTAAATTTATTACTTATTAAATTGTAAAAGTTGCGTCGTTTAACTTTTACACTGAAAAGTATTTAAATCTTTTCACATTCCTTGTCTTTTGGCTTGGAATACGAGTTTGACTAATTATTAATCCAACTATTGTCCGAGAAGTAATTGTTTGGCTAATTACTTTAGCTATAGAAGTAATTACTATAGCTAACTTCAGTAACTTTGTCTTGTCATCATCAATTTATGCTTAAGAGAGATATTATCCTTTCGTTGATCAACCTATCCCCTGCGAAGTGGCTAACGTAGAAGACGTCACGATGATATTTTTATTAATTATTGTTAAATGCTGAAAATAGTTTTAAAATTAACAATAAATTAGGGTTTAGTTTAATTAAGGGTTTATTTGTGTAACAATAAACCCTTAAATGAAAAAGAATACTCACTCCATGAGTAGTAGCCGAGTATAATTTCGGCCCTTTGCCCCTCTAATAACCCCTAGCCCACCGACGTCTTTGCATAAACGTTGGTGGAAAGACATATTTCCTAGGAATAAATAAGGATTTTTAATCCGCATGATTGCAGGAGCAAAATAGGCCAGTAACTCCTGTAAAATCCCTCAAGCTGCTTTTAGTCGCCCAAGGTCAGTGTGTCGATTGTGCTGCTCCTTCTCATCCCATTCATTTTTTTTTACTTTGGGTGGCTTCCAAGAATCATCTAATATTTGAGTCCTTTTTCACAGTTTAATCATTCCTCGCGCCATTTTTTGACCATTTTTGGAAGATCTACCCTCCAACTTCTTGAACGAAGCCGTTTTTTTATTGCCTCAATTTATTTTCTCCTTTCCAATTCAGTTTTCGAGATAGTTGCGCTATTCTGTTTTAGTTGTGTTATTTTCAGTTACAGATTCATTTGCGTTATGTCCTCTTCTCTCACTCATGGAAATAGTTGCAAACTATAAATTCTGAAGTCAGATCCGTTATTTGGACATTTAAAAAAATACCTTCATTTACGAAAAACTGTTAATTAACGATCAAATGGTCATTAGCAAATTAATATTAATTATTATTTGATTATTATTATTGAAATTAAATTAATTATATTTTAAATTATTAGCACTTATATTATGTCAGTAATAAAAAAAAGCCTAAAATAAATCTTTTGGTATTTCAGCATTCCTGTAAAATCCAAGTTGTGTAAAATTTGAACTGTCAGAGCCTTATTCATTAATATTATTGTGCAGAACTGTGGAATCCATAACCTATAAAACATATAATGAAATATAAAATAATTTATTATTTGGATATATATTATACAGGTAGAATTATCAAATGTTTAAATAATGAAATTAATATCTTTTCGACTAATTACTGTTGCGACATCTCTCTGTAAACTTTTCGAACTTTTCTTCAGAGACGATCTTGAAAAGACATGTTATGCCCCACCACATAAGTTCAGGTTCAGACGAGGAACAGTCGTTGCAAACGCTCTAATTGATGCAGAATCTGCGGGGGAATGTCTTGCTCTTGCTAGTCATGACGCCAAAAGTGCCTTTGACTCGTTAATACGCCCTGCAATGCTTCTGAAAGCTGCCAAGCGAGAGCTAAGCCCTACAGTTATTCTCACACTTCGGGACATGTATTCCCGACCACGTATTCGACTAAAATTACCCCCTGATAAGAATATGCCCCCAGTTGCTCGAACTAAGCTCATTCCGGTTTTAAAGGGTGCACGCCAAGGAGCAGTTTCTTCATCTGGTCTATTTAATAACTACGTCATTGACGCTCAGGATCTATGTCCCTCCTCATTAATTTTATCGTCAAGAAATATGTCACTAATTTGCTGTGCTGACGATGTTCTGAATCTTAATCGTACCTTGCAACGAGTCAGTGATGTTTTCTCTATTCTCGAAGCAGAATAAATTAAGCTTGGTCTACATTTCAAATCTTCTAAGTTAGAAATAGTCCTTTTTAACTGGAAGAGCGATCTAATAAATTCAGTCAAACTTGGGAATTCTTTGGTTGAGCCTGTCGATCACCTTGTCTATCTTTGTCTACCTATAGGTTCATCCATACGCCACACCCGGTACTTCATTATTGAACATCTAACCCTCCGCATTTCCGCATCTTATGCGTCAATAATTTCCTGCACAGATCCAACCGGTTTTGCTAGTAAATACCTTTTCAATGCAATAGCTCTCCCCCACATTCTGTATATTTCACCCTTTTGGAAACTGTTAACTATTACTGACCAAACAAAAATACGCTCAATCTCGTTCCGTTTTGCAAAATATTTACTCCACCTTCCCACCCTTGCAAAGCAGCTCAAAAATCGTCCGTCAGTTTAATATTGCTGACCCGAATATTGCAGTAGCTTAAGTAATAGCTAAACACAATAAAAAAATGAATATGCCCAGGAATGGTATTCTGTACTATTTCTGTAGTCTCGGCCTCTTTTTTATGTTGTTGTTGTTTGTTCGTTTTTCTTTTTTTCTCTATTTCTTTTGCTCCGTCTTGTTCAAATCTTTGTATTTTTGTATGTCTTCGCGCTCGGTGTCTGTTTCTTCTTATTTTTTCCATTTATTGCTCCGTCTTTTGCTTTTTTTTTATTTATTTATGTATGAATGTGTTGAAGTTGTATCTGTGAATTTACTTTTGCTTCGTTTGATTGTGTTCATATTTTGTCCTTGGATTTGCTTCGTTTTGATTTTATTCTTGTTCTGTCCCTGATTTATTTATAATTGGCGTTCTGATTTGATTTTTATTGGTTTTGTCGATATTTGCCCCGTACTATTGTTTTTTCTTCTTTTTTTTATATTCTGCTCCGTCCTTTTCAAGTTTTTTGTAGACGGGTTTTCAATAAATAAATAATGAATAAATAAACAAATATCGACTCCTCCCGGTCTAGTATTTTCTGCCTAAAAAAATCTTGTTGCAACTGTCTTCAACCTTTGTACTTTTATTTCTGACTCCTAAAATTGGCATTTATTTCTTCAATTATAAGTGTGGAACTAGGACTCTGTCTTATAGACGGTTTATTATTCTACTATAAAGTCTGAATCCAAAGCCTTAACTTTTAGTGGTTCTAATTCAGTTTAGTAAATCAGCACCAGCTACATGAATGGTGTAAACCATAACAAAATTTTGTAATAGTAAGTGATTACCATTTGCACAACACCTACTTAATAATCCTGGTTTTATGCCTAAAAACAGGCAAAAATTGAGCCAAAATTTTTGTATTTTTCTTATTGGAGGAAGAATTGGGAAAATGAGTGAGTCAGACGCTGAAATGGACTTCGCATATCAATCTTTCGTTTTTCTCAAGTCACCGACCTTTTTTGCCGGTTTCCTTGTTTGTTTTTTTTACATTAATTTGTTAAATTTGTGACTCATTTTGCGACCACTTTTGAATACTTAATTACTTTCAAGTTTTGTTAATGTCTGCACTTATGAGAACAGTAAAATATGTAGTATCAAAATTCCCCCAGCCTCTTGTATACTCCCCCTTGCATAAATAAAAATACACTAACGTGTGATTGGGCACAGCAAAAAAATAAAACTCATTAGTTTAAAATAAGTATAAAACAGCGAGTCTATTATAAAAGACCTGATACCGTAGCGGTGAGAACACTTGACTGGGGCCAGGGTACCTTAGGCTCGAATCTTAGACAAAATGAACTTTGTCTTAGAGACTGCCTGAGGACTTTTTAGTCATAGAAAAGACTAAGACGTGAAAAATAATAAATATACTTTTAAAGTCGTTTTCAGAATATGCTAAAAAGTTCAAAATTTTTATTTAAAATTAGTGAATATAAGTTAAAACGGGGACGCAAAACAGATTGGCTTTACATAATTTGATCCTCGTAGCTCGTTTCCCGGCTTTTTAATTTGTGTTTTTTTAGCGTAAAAATTATTTTCTACTTTTTCGTACATTTTGAATGTTAGTTTAAATAAATTGGCATTTACTATTTTTTACCTTTGTGGCTGATGAAGGTTGATTAGAACTTGATAAATAGGCTTTGTAAGAAACTGGGCTTCGTAGCAAGGCTTTTATTACCATTCCAAAAGCAGCTGAATTAATTTGATTCAATTTTTTTCTTGGATGGTATCAAGGAAAATACTTGTAACAGTCAGCGTGAAAATAGGCTTTTCAAAACTGAAAAATTAGACGAAAAATCAAAAAAGAGGGTTGATTTCTCCACGGGTGGCAGGAATTGGAGTATAAACTGGCCCTTACGGTTTTAGTAGTATTTGTCTGGGTCAAGTATTTACGGTTTAATATTCTGGATCTAGTTTTTCGAAAAATGGATTTTTTTTTGTCTGTGATTTTTTTTTCAGGATATTAAAAGGTTTGGCTAGTTAGCACATTTGTCGTCCTCGGGTTAAAGGGTGGGGGATGGCTATGTTTATAGAAAAAAAATATCCCATAAAATTAAAGCGCTTCTGAAAAAAACTGTGACCCAAAATCCTCTTGTACTGAAAGAATATGGGGTAAGGATTATTGGGTCGTGGGGAATAAAATATTTGCATTAAAAAACATTTGCAGCTAATTCGAGAAGCGGCTGGTAAGGTTATATGCTCCGTCATTGGAAAAGGGAGGATTCCACAAACAAATACAGTTATAAAAACAAGGGCTTTTTGTGAAATTCAAAGTGTCTTAATAGTTTAAGTTGTTGCAATAAATAAGATTTGAATCGCATAATCTAGTAGATTTCACATTCTTTCCATATTTTTAACATTTGATGTTCTAGTAATATTGCAATCAGATAATAGTAGAGAATCCGGTGATAAGTCATTTCCGAAGTTTGCGCTATGTGAAATTTTATATTACTATTATTTTATTTTATCATTATTCCTCCCAGAAAGAGAGCCGAAAATTGTATTGCGGTTGAATTACGGAAAAGAAAATATAAATCTCAGAAATGCTGAACGTTAACCAGTAGTGCATGGTGAATTTCATCATTCTCCGATGAAAGTCACAAATAAGGATATGTGACAAATATTTTGGATATGCACCAAACGACTATGTTTTTGTTGACATTTACCGGTGAATGTTGATATGCAACAGATTTTGGACATATACGGTAACAAATATTCAAGTAACACTCACATATACAATTAGCTAGCTACTTCCATGAACAAACAAAAGCAACTTGCCCGTTTGTCGTTTACAGATTTCTTTGTTTTGTCATGGCTGGCCAGTTCAGCTTTATATCTTTTATTCATCTTGTTCAGTGATAAATTAATTGTGAAAAAGCTACAGGGCTAAGGCAACAAAAATAATTACGAATTTTAACAAAAAAGGAAAATTTCAACACCAAAAACAAACTATTAAAACAAAGAGCCTTGCCTCTAATTACCTTTAGTTTTTTTTTATCTATAATTACCTATCATTACCTGTAGTGTATAATTACCTGTAGCTCCCCTGTCGCCTAGTAGTATCACAATATTCTGGCCTGAGCGTATAAATTTTTGTCAGAGGGGGGTGGGGTTTTAATAACATAAAAAGATTTTCTTTGATAATTTGAATAAGAAGTGCCCAATAGATTCAGAAAATAGTGACCCCCCCCCCAATGCGTACGTCCCTAATAATATTTTCTTCAAGTCACGCCTTATTGCTACTTTTCACTATATTTCGCATATCCAAAGATACTATTTCTTAAATCTTTCGATATTTTGCAAATCTATACATCGGGCGTGAATATGGCCCTCATTTTTCTCCACCTTACCAATAAGCTCCGTCTGTATATTTTGCAGGTATCTCAAGTATTTCGGCATCTTTTGTACTTAGAGCTTGAAAGATACTTTGGGAGAAACAGCCTTATGTCTATAGAAGAAAAGAAGAAGAGAGTTCAAGAGCTGTGTAATTACTATGAGAAAACTCAGGATATCAGTGGAAAATCAGCACAGAGGGAAATAAAGTGAGTAGCCTAATTTGTAACCTACTTTGCAGTTTGCAAAACTAATTTGCAAATTGTATAGTGGTGGACTGAGGAACTTTTTTTTTGATGTTTGGCTTATTACGGAAAAACAGATTATAGTATTATGTGTATATATCTACCTCCTGACCTCCTTCCCTCGCGTCTTCTGTATCTCCTCCCTCAATCCTGTCCTCTGTCTCAACTCCCTTTCCCTCTAACTCGTCCTCTCCCACTCTCCTGCCTCCTATCCCTCTCTCTCTCTCCATCTCGCCCACCCTCTCTCTCCCCCCTTCACTCTTTTTCTCTCTCTTTCTTACTTTTCTCTCTCCATTACTTTTTCTCCTTCTGTATGTCTCTTTTCCTTCCTTGCCGCCTCTCTCTTTTTCCCTCCCAATCTCCGTCTATTTTTGCTTAGTAGCCTATCTATAGCAGCCATCTCCTTTTCAACGTATCAACGATTTCCGTCTTTTATGTGGTTTAGTGTAACGTATGACTCATGCTATTATGTCAGCTCTGTTTGCTGGTCCAACAGTCCCTCAGATTCCGAACTGCTCCTACAAAATTTCCTACCCAAAGTCGGTAGGAATTTTCATCTATTGTCTTTTATAACCCTTTCACTCACTTCAAAAATTTCGGAATTTCTTAAGAGGTGGGTATATAAACAGGTTGGTGAAGTGTTAAAATAGGGTTGTGAAATTTCAAGTGGTGGTGAACTGAGAGGAGGTAAAATGTTTGTCAGTGTGTCAGTCTTAGGTGAATAAATAATAGTTGACCTGGCAGTCAACTATCCCCTGCGAGGTGGCTAACGTAGAAGACGTCACGATGATATTTTTATTAATTATTGTTAAATGCTGAAAATAGTTTTAAAATTATGTTATAGTTATGTTATGTTTATTAGTTATGTTATAGTTTATTAGTTATGTTATGTTATGTTTAAAATTATGTTATAGTTATAGTTATGTTATGTTATATGTTATGTCTATACTATATTTCAAGTGGTGGTGAACTGAGAGGAGGTAAAATGTTTGTCAGTGTGTCAGTCTTAGGTGAATAAATGCTGAGAAAAGTCTATCGTAGTAATGGTGGGTATATACCCACCTCTTCTTAAGAGGTGGGTATATAAACAGGTTGGTGAAGTGTTAAAATAGGGTTGTGAAATTTCAAGTGGTGGTGAACTGAGAGGAGGTAAAATGTTTGTCAGTGTGTCAGTCTTGGGTGAATAAATGCTGAGAAAAGTCTAACGTAGTAATGGTGGGTATATACCCACCTTTTCTTAAGAGGTAGGTATATAAACAGGTTGGTGAAGTGTTAAAATAGGGTTGTGAAATTTCAAGTGGTGGTGAACTGAGAGGAGGTAAAATGTTTGTCAGTGTGTCAGTCTTAGGTGAATAAATGCTGAGAAAAGTCTAACGTAGTAATGGTGGGTATATACCCACCTTTTCTTAAGAGGTGGGTATATAAACAGGTTGGTGAAGTGTTAAAATAGGGTTGTGAAATTTCAAGTGGTGGTGAACTGAGAGGAGGTAAAATGTTTGTCAGTGTGTCAGTCTTAGGTGAATAAATGCTGAGAAAAGTCTAACGTAGTAATGGTGGGTATATACCCACCTCTTCTAAAGAGGTGGGTATATAAACAGGTTGGTGAAGTGTTAAAATAGGGTTGTGAAATTTCAAGTGGTGGTGAACTCAGAGGAGGTAAAATGTTTGTCAGTGTGTCAGTCTTAGGTGAATAAATGCTGAGAAAAGTCCAACGTAGTAATGGTGGGTATATACCCACCTCTTCTTAAGAGGTGGGTATATAAACAGGTTGGTGAAGTGTTAAAATAGGGTTGTGAAATTTCAAGTGGTGGTGAACTGAGAGAAGGTAAAATGTTTGTCAGTGTGTCAGTCTTAGGTGAATAAATGCTGAGAAACGTAGTAATGGTGGGTATATACCCACCTCTTCTTAAGAGGTGGGTATATAAACAGGTTGGTGAAGTGTTAAAATAGGGTTGTGAAATTTCAAGTGGTGGTGAACTGAGAGGAGGTAAAATGTTTGTCAGTGTGTCAGTCTTAGGTGAATAAATGCTGAGAAAAGTCTAACGTAGTAATGGTGGGTATATACCCACCTCTTCTTAAGAGGTGGGTATATATACAGGTTGGTGAAATGTTAAAATAGGGTTGTGAAATTTCAAGTGGTGGTGAACTGAGAGGAGGTAAAATGTTTGTCAGTGTGTCAGTCTTGGGTGAATAAATGCTGAGAAAAGTCTAACGTAGTAATGGTGGGTATATACCCACCTCTTCTTAAGAGGTAGGTATATAAACAGGTTGGTGAAGTGTTAAAATAGGGTTGTGAAATTTCAAGTGGTGGTGAACTGAGAGGAGGTAAAATGTTTGTCAGTGTGTCAGTCTTAGGTGAATAAATGCTGAGAAAAGTCTAACGTAGTAATGGTGGGTATATACCCACCTCTTCTAAAGAGGTGGGTATATAAACAGGTTGGTGAAGTGTTAAAATAGGGTTGTGAAATTTCAAGTGGTGGTGAACTCAGAGGAGGTAAAATGTTTGTCAGTGTGTCAGTCTTAGGTGAATAAATGCTGAGAAAAGTCCAACGTAGTAATGGTGGGTATATACCCACCTCTTCTTAAGAGGTGGGTATATAAACAGGTTGGTGAAGTGTTAAAATAGGGTTGTGAAATTTCAAGTGGTGGTGAACTGAGAGAAGGTAAAATGTTTGTCAGTGTGTCAGTCTTAGGTGAATAAATGCTGAGAAACGTAGTAATGGTGGGTATATACCCACCTCTTCTTAAGAGGTGGGTATATAAACAGGTTGGTGAAGTGTTAAAATAGGGTTGTGAAATTTCAAGTGGTGGTGAACTGAGAGGAGGTAAAATGTTTGTCAGTGTGTCAGTCTTAGGTGAATAAATGCTGAGAAAAGTCTAACGTAGTAATGGTGGGTATATACCCACCTCTTCTTAAGAGGTGGGTATATATACAGGTTGGTGAAATGTTAAAATAGGGTTGTGAAATTTCAAGTGGTGGTGAACTGAGAGGAGGTAAAATGTTTGTCAGTGTGTCAGTCTTGGGTGAATAAATGCTGAGAAAAGTCTAACGTAGTAATGGTGGGTATATACCCACCTCTTCTTAAGAGGTAGGTATATAAACAGGTTGGTGAAGTGTTAAAATAGGGTTGTGAAATTTCAAGTGGTGGTGAACTGAGAGGAGGTAAAATGTTTGTCAGTGTGTCAGTCTTAGGTGAATAAATGCTGAGAAAAGTCAAACGTAGTAATGGTGGGTATATACCCACCTCTTCTTAAGAGGTGGGTATATAAAAAGGTTGGTGAAGTGTTAAAATAGGGTTGTGAAATTTCAAGTGGTGGTGAACTGAGAGGAGGTAAAATGTTTGTCAGTGTGTCAGTCTTAGGTGAATAAATGCTGAGAAAAGTCTATCGTAGTAATGGTTGATATTTGGATTGAGCGAAGCATAAACTGATTATTTCTTTTAGACCAAATGACACCTACCTTGTCCTTGCGGCACATCTCCTTTACGACTGTTGGCTAGAGTCTAGCCATAATGAGGAATATTTGCTTCAAGGAATAAGCCTTCTCCACTACGGCCTGGATGTTTCACCTGCTAACCATCATTTCAAATTGTTGCTCGTAAAATACTATACTTTATTGGGTAAGCATAGTTGTTTCTTATACTCGTAGTTAAATTAGACATAATTGTTGGTATTATTGTCCTTTTTGTTGTTCTGCTTACTTGTGGTAATTCACTGGGACAGTACTATCTTTATGTTAATGATGTAGTTTCAAATGTTAGTAACTTGCCCCTCCACAGAACTTAGCTTACATTTTATACCCTCTGTATTACAAGATAAGAATTTTAAAATTTGTGTACGGCCTTGCCTTTCTTTTTGGCATCCATTAGGTTTAGGCAAAAACTTTAATCTGTAATAGTCTTCATTCCTAGGCCTCAGGGAACCCTATTGCTTCCAAGGTTGAATCATGAGTGGCCGCCACGATGTGGGTGTGATATTGCTGTAATTTGATGGTTGATGGTTTGATGGTTGATGGTTGATGGTTTGATGGTTTGGTTTGATGGTTGATGGTTGATGGTTAATGATGTAGTTTCAAATGTTAGTAACTTGCCCCTCCACAGAACTTAGCTTACATTTTATACCCTCTGTATCACAAGATAAGAATTTTAAAGTTTTGTGTACGGCCTTGCCTTTCTTTTTGGCATCCATTAGGTTTAGGCAAAAACTTTAATCTGTAATAGTCTTCATTCCTAGGCCTCAGGGAACCCTATTGCTTCCAAGGTTGAATCATGAGTGGCCGCCACGATGTGGGTGTGATATTGCTGTAATTTGATGGTTGATGGTTTGATGGTTGATGGTTGATGGTTAATGACGTAGTTTCAAATGTTAGTAACTTGCCCCTCCACAGAACTTAGCTTACATTTTATACCCTCTGTATTACAAGATAAGAATTTTAAAGTTTTGTGTACGGCCTTGCCTTTCTTTTTGGCATCCATTAGGTTTAGGCAAAAACTTTAATCTGTAATAGTCTTCATTCCTAGGCCTCAGGGAACCCTATTGCTTCCAAGGTTGAATCATGAGTGGCCGCCACGATGTGGGTGTGATATTGCTGTAATTTGATGGTTGATGGTTTGATGGTTGATGGTTGATGGTTTGATGGTTTGGTTTGATGGTTGATGGTTAATGATGTAGTTTCAAATGTTAGTAACTTGCCCCTCCACAGAACTTACCTTACATTTTATACCCTCTGTATTACAAGATAAGAATTTTAAAGTTTTGTGTACGGCCTTGCCTTTCTTTTTGGCATCCATTAAGTTTAGGCAAAAACTTTAATCTGTAATAGTCTTCATTCCTAGGCCTCAGGGAACCCTATTGCTTCCAAGGTTGAATCATGAGTGGCCGCCACGATGTGGGTGTGATATTGCTGTAATTTGATGGTTGATGGTTTGATGGTTGATAGTTGATGGTTGATGGTTAATGATGTAGTTTCAAATGTTAGTAACTTGCCCCTCCACAGAACTTACCTTACATTTTATACCCTCTGTATCACAAGATAAGAATTTTAAAGTTTTGTGTACGGCCTTGCCTTTCCTTTTGGCATCCATTAGGCTTAGGCAAAAACTTAAATCTGTAATAGTCTTCATTCCTAGGCCTCAGGGAACCCTATTGCTTCCAAGGTTGAATCATGAGTGGCCGCCACGATGTGGGTGTGATATTGCTGTAATTTGATGGTTGATAGTCAACTAAATTTCGAATTGTCGATGGTTATTCATCAGTTTTTTGCCGATTTGATGGCCGATAGTCAACTAAATTTTGAATTGTCGACGGCTCTTGAACAAAATAATTTTTTTGTCCATGGTTTTTTTTGCCGATTGATGGCCGATAGTTAACTAAATTTTGAATTGTCGACGGTTCTTGAATAAAATAGTTTTTCTGTCCATAGTTTTTGCGGATTGATGGCCGGTAGTCTACTAAATTTCGAATTGTTGACGATTCTTGAACAAAATAGTTTTTTCGTCCATAGTTTTTTGCAGATTGATGGCCGATAGTCAACTAAATTTTGAATTGTCGACGGTTCTTGGACAAAATTAAATAAAAAAAAAAACAAGTTTTTTTTAACGGAAAGTAAGGAGCGACATTAAAACTTAAAACGAACAGAAATTACTTCGTATATGAAGGGGCTGTTTTCTCATCAACGCCACGCTCTTTACGCTAAAGTTTGACTCTTTCTCTTAACTCTACTTTTTAAAACAGTAAAAAACTTTAGCGTAAAGAGCGGGGCGTTGATGAGGAAGCAGCCCCTTCCCATAAGAAGTAATTTCTGTTCGTTTTAAGTTTTAATATCGCTCTTTACTTTCCGTTAAAAAAAACTTGTTTTTTTATTTAATTTCTGGACGTTTTTGAATCAATGCATGTTTTGATTTTGGCTCTCCGCAGGTGAATAATTAAAACAAAATTTGCATATTTATTCTTTTGGCTTAATGGCTTTCTCAGCCTTTTTGATTTGGTGACTTTGGGAAAATAATTAGCGTGGAAGTGGGCCTAGGTGCCCTCCAATTTTTTGGTCTCTTAAAAAGGGCACTAGAACTTTTCATTTCCGTTAGAATGAGCTCTCTAGCAAGATTCTAGGACCACTGGGTCAATACGACCACCCCTAAGGAAAAAAAAAAACAAACAAACAAATAAACACGCATCCGTGATCTGCCTTCTGGCAAAAAATACAGAATTCCACATTTTTGTAGATAGGAGCTTGAAACTTCTGCAACAGGATTCTCTGATATGCTGAATCTGATGGTGTGATTTTCGTTAAAATTCTATGACTTTTAGGGGTTGTATCCCCCTATTTTCTAAAATAAGGCAAATTTTCTCAGGCTCGTAACTTTTGATGGTTAAGACTAAACTTGATTAAACTTATATATTTAAATCAGCATTAAAATGCGATTCTTTTGATGTAGCTATTGATATCAAAATTCAATTTTTTAGAGTTTTGGTTACTATTGAGCCGGGTCGCTCCTTACTATAGTTCGTTACCACGAACTGTTTGATAGTTTTTCGTCCATAGTTTTTTGCAGATTGATGGCCGATAGTCTACTAAATTTCGAATTGTCGACGATTCTTTAACAAAATAGTTTTTTTGTCCATAGTTTTCTGCCGATTGATGGCCGATAGTCAACTAAATTTCGAATATTCGAATTGACTCGACAACTCGATATAATTATATCTACTGGTTTAATTTTGCTGCTTCTCCGAGGCCTACCTCTCCTTGCCGTCTGGCTGAGCTTATGTCTATTTCAATCTAGATTATATAATTCTGCTATTAGATCCAATCTTGAAACAAACTGCCAGTGTAGAAATACATCAAACTAGATTTTACTTCCCCCTAAATAGTATAATGCAGATTAGCCCCTCCCTTAACTAATAAAGAATTTGTTTTTTAAATCTTAAAGTCCGGTCTTGTTCACGTAATTTTATTTTTCGGAGAAATTATACTAACACCAGAGAACGATATTTTTGGTACGTGCTTTATCCAGAAATGGTTGTGTTATTGTTATAAATAACAATGTACCTAGTGCACCATTTACTGGTAAAGACAAAAAAGTATTTCCAGTGCATTTTGAGAATACAATATAGGCTATTGTATGTGGCCTCAGCTGAGTTTTTACTCTACCGTTTTTCTTTGAGGCTAAAAAGCACCAGGCTTAGAGAAGCCTAGCTGGGCCTATATATTTTCATATCATATAAAATTTGCAAAGATTTAAAGTCATTTTTATAAGCTCGCCTCAACTGAGTTCATACTCTACAGTTTTTATTTGAAGCCAAAAAGCACCAGGCTTAGAGAAGCCTAGCTTTACCCATACATTTTCATATCATGTAAAACCTGCAAAGGTTTTGAGACATTTTTATAAGCTCGCCTTAGCTGAGTTTTTACCCGACGGTTTTTCTTTAAAGCTAAAAAGCACCCGGCTTAGAGAAGCCTAGCTTGATCAATACATTTTCATATCATATAAAACCTGCAAAGGTTTTGAGACATTTTTATAAGCTCGCCTTAGCTGAGTTTTTACTCTACGGTTTTTCTTTGAATCTAAAAAGCACCCGGCTTAGAGAAGCCTAGCTTGATCAATACATTTTCATATCATATAAAACCTGCAAAGGTTTTGAGACATTTTTATAAGCTCGTCTCAGCTGAGTTTTTACTGTACGGTTTTTCTTTGAAGCTAAAAAGCACCCGGCTTAGAGAAGCCTAGCTTGATCAATACATTTTCATATCATATAAAACCTGCAAAGGTTTTGAGACATTTTTATAAGCTCGTCTCAGCTGAGTTTTTACTGTACGGCTTTTCTTTGAAGCTAAAAAGCACCCGGCTTAGAGAAGCCTAGCTTGATCAATACATTTTCATATCATATAAAACCTGCAAAGGTTTTGAGACATTTTTATAAGCTCGCCTTAGCTGAGTTTTTACCCGACGGTTTTTCTTTAAAGCTAAAAAGCACCCGGCTTAGAGAAGCCTAGCTTGATCAATACATTTTCATATCATATAAAACCTGCAAAGGTTTTGAGACATTTTTATAAGCTCGCCTTAGCTGAGTTTTTACCCGACGGTTTTTCTTTGAAGCTAAAAAGCACCCGGCTTAGAGAAGCCTAGCTTGATCAATACATTTTCATATCATATAAAACCTGCAAAGGTTTTGAGACATTTTTATAAGCTCGCATTAGCTGAGTTTTTACCCGACGGTTTTTCTTTGAAGCTAAAAAGCACCCGGCTTAGAGAAGCCTAGCTTGATCAATACATTTTCATATCATATAAAACCTGCAAAGGTTTTGAGACATTTTTATAAGCTCGTCTCAGCTGAGTTTTTACTGTACGGTTTTTCTTTGAAGCTAAAAAGCACCCGGCTTAGAGAAGCCTAGCTTGATCAATACATTTTCATATCATATAAAACCTGCAAAGGTTTTGAGACATTTTTATAAGCTCGTCTCAGCTGAGTTTTTACTGGACGGTTTTTCTTTGAAGCTAAAAAGCACCCGGCTTAGAGAAGCCTAGCTTGATCAATACATTTTCATATCATATAAAACCTGCAAAGGTTTTGAGACATTTTTATAAGCTCGCCTTAGCTGAGTTTTTACCCGACGGTTTTTCTTTGAAGCTAAAAAGCACCCGGCTTAGAGAAGCCTAGCTTGATCAATACATTTTCATATCATATAAAACCTGCAAAGGTTTTGAGACATTTTTATAAGCTCGTCTCAGCTGAGTTTTTACTGTACGGTTTTTCTTTGAAGCTAAAAAGCACCCGGCTTAGAGAAGCCTAGCTTGATCAATACATTTTCATATCATATAAAACCTGCAAAGGTTTTGAGACATTTTTATAAGCTCGTCTCAGCTGAGTTTTTACTCTACGGTTTTTCTTTGAAGCTAAAAAGCACCCGGCTTAGAGAAGCCTAGCTTGATCAATACATTTTCATATCATATAAAACCTGCAAAGGTTTTGAGACATTTTTATAAGCTCGTCTCAGCTGAGTTTTTACTGTACGGTTTTTCTTTGAAGCTAAAAAGCACCCGGCTTAGAGAAGCCTAGCTTGATCAATACATTTTCATATCATATAAAACCTGCAAAGGTTTTGAGACATTTTTATAAGCTCGCCTTAGCTGAGTTTTTACCCGACGGTTTTTCTTTGAAGCTAAAAAGCACCCGGCTTAGAGAAGCCTAGCTTGATCAATACATTTTCATATCATATAAAACCTGCAAAGGTTTTGAGACATTTTTATAAGCTCGTCTCAGCTGAGTTTTTACTTACGGTTTTTCTTTGAAGCTAAAAAGCACCCGGCTTAGAGAAGCCTAGCTTGATCAATACATTTTCATATCATATAAAACCTGCAAAGGTTTTGAGACATTTTTATAAGCTCGTCTCAGCTGAGTTTTTACTGTACGGTTTTTCTTTGAAGCTAAAAAGCACCCGGCTTAGAGAAGCCTAGCTTGATCAATACATTTTCATATCATATAAAACCTGCAAAGGTTTTGAGACATTTTTATAAGCTCGTCTCAGCTGAGTTTTTACTGTACGGTTTTTCTTTGAAGCTAAAAAGCACCCGGCTTAGAGAAGCCTAGCTTGATCAATACATTTTCATATCATATAAAACCTGCAAAGGTTTTGAGACATTTTTATAAGCTCGTCTCAGCTGAGTTTTTACTTACGGTTTTTCTTTGAAGCTAAAAAGCACCCGGCTTAGAGAAGCCTAGCTTGATCAATACATTTTCATATCATATAAAACCTGCAAAGGTTTTGAGACATTTTTATAAGCTCGTCTCAGCTGAGTTTTTACTGTACGGTTTTTCTTTGAAGCTAAAAAGCACCCGGCTTAGAGAAGCCTAGCTTGATCAATACATTTTCATATCATATAAAACCTGCAAAGGTTTTGAGACATTTTTATAAGCTCGTCTCAGCTGAGTTTTTACTGTACGGTTTTTCTTTGAAGCTAAAAAGCACCCGGCTTAGAGAAGCCTAGCTTTACCCATACATTTTCATATCATGTAAAACCTGCAAAGGTTTTGAGACATTTTTATAAGCTCGCCTTAGCTGAGTTTTTACTGTACGGTTTTTCTTTGAAGCTAAAAAGCACCCGGCTTAGAGAAGCCTAGCTTGATCAATACATTTTCATATCATATAAAACCTGCAAAGGTTTTGAGACATTTTTATAAGCTCGTCTCAGCTGAGTTTTTACTGTACGGTTTTTCTTTGAAGCTAAAAAGCACCCGGCTTAGAGAAGCCTAGCTTGATCAATACATTTTCATATCATATAAAACCTGCAAAGGTTTTGAGACATTTTTATAAGCTCGTCCTTAGCTGAGTTTTTACTGTACGGTTTTTCTTTGAAGCTAAAAAGCACCCGGCTTAGAGAAGCCTAGCTTGATCAATACATTTTCATATCATATAAAACCTGCAAAGGTTTTGAGACATTTTTATAAGCTCGCCTTAGCTGAGTTTTTACTGTACGGTTTTTCTTTGAAGCTAAAAAGCACCCGGCTTAGAGAAGCCTAGCTTGATCAATACATTTTCATATCATATAAAACCTGCAAAGGTTTTGAGACATTTTTATAAGCTCGTCTTAGCTGAGTTTTTACTGTACGGTTTTTCTTTGAAGCTAAAAAGCACCCGGCTTAGAGAAGCCTAGCTTGATCAATACATTTTCATATCATATAAAACCTGCAAAGGTTTTGAGACATTTTTATAAGCTCGTCTCAGCTGAGTTTTTACTGTACGGTTTTTCTTTGAAGCTAAAAAGCACCCGGCTTAGAGAAGCCTAGCTTTACCCATACATTTTCATATCATGTAAAACCTGCAAAGGTTTTGAGACATTTTTATAAGCTCGCCTTAGCTGAGTTTTTACTGTACGGTTTTTCTTTGAAGCTAAAAAGCACCCGGCTTAGAGAAGCCTAGCTTGATCAATACATTTTCATATCATATAAAACCTGCAAAGGTTTTGAGACATTTTTATAAGCTCGCCTTAGCTGAGTTTTTACTGTACGGTTTTTCTTTGAATCTAAAAAGCACCCGGCTTAGAGAAGCCTAGCTTGATCAATACATTTTCATATCATATAAAACCTGCAAAGGTTTTGAGACATTTTTATAAGCTCGTCTCAGCTGAGTTTTTACTGTACGGTTTTTCTTTGAAGCTAAAAAGCACCCGGCTTAGAGAAGCCTAGCTTGATCAATACATTTTCATATCATATAAAACCTGCAAAGGTTTTGAGACATTTTTATAAGCTCGTCTCAGCTGAGTTTTTACTGTACGGTTTTTCTTTGAAGCTAAAAAGCACCCGGCTTAGAGAAGCCTAGCTTTACCCATACATTTTCATATCATGTAAAACCTGCAAAGGTTTTGAGACATTTTTATAAGCTCGCCTTAGCTGAGTTTTTACTGTACGGTTTTTCTTTGAATCTAAAAAGCACCCGGCTTAGAGAAGCCTAGCTTGATCAATACATTTTCATATCATATAAAACCTGCAAAGGTTTTGAGACATTTTTATAAGCTCGCCTTAGCTGAGTTTTTACTGTACGGTTTTTCTTTGAAGCTAAAAAGCACCCGGCTTAGAGAAGCCTAGCTTGATCAATACATTTTCATATCATATAAAACCTGCAAAGGTTTTGAGACATTTTTATAAGCTCGTCTCAGCTGAGTTTTTACTGTACGGTTTTTCTTTGAAGCTAAAAAGCACCCGGCTTAGAGAAGCCTAGCTTGATCAATACATTTTCATATCATATAAAACCTGCAAAGGTTTTGAGACATTTTTATAAGCTCGTCTCAGCTGAGTTTTTACTGTACGGTTTTTCTTTGAAGCTAAAAAGCACCCGGCTTAGAGAAGCCTAGCTTGATCAATACATTTTCATATCATATAAAACCTGCAAAGGTTTTGAGACATTTTTATAAGCTCGCCTTAGCTGAGTTTTTACTGTACGGTTTTTCTTTGAAGCTAAAAAGCACCCGGCTTAGAGAAGCCTAGCTTGATCAATACATTTTCATATCATATAAAACCTGCAAAGGTTTTGAGACATTTTTATAAGCTCGCCTTAGCTGAGTTTTTACTGTACGGTTTTTCTTTGAAGCTAAAAAGCACCCGGCTTAGAGAAGCCTAGCTTTACCCATACATTTTCATATCATGTAAAACCTGCAAAGGTTTTGAGACATTTTTATAAGCTCGCCTTAGCTGAGTTTTTACTGTACGGTTTTTCTTTGAATCTAAAAAGCACCCGGCTTAGAGAAGCCTAGCTTGATCAATACATTTTCATATCATATAAAACCTGCAAAGGTTTTGAGACATTTTTATAAGCTCGCCTTAGCTGAGTTTTTACTGTACGGTTTTTCTTTGAAGCTAAAAAGCACCCGGCTTAGAGAAGCCTAGCTTGATCAATACATTTTCATATCATATAAAACCTGCAAAGGTTTTGAGACATTTTTATAAGCTCGTCTCAGCTGAGTTTTTACTGTACGGTTTTTCTTTGAAGCTAAAAAGCACCCGGCTTAGAGAAGCCTAGCTTGATCAATACATTTTCATATCATATAAAACTTGCAAAGGTTTTAAGTCATTTTTATAAGCTCGTCTCAGCTGAGTTTTTACTGTACGGTTTTTCTTTGAAGCTAAAAAGCACCCGGCTTAGAGAAGCCTAGCTTTACCCATACATTTTCATATCATGTAAAACCTGCAAAGGTTTTGAGACATTTTTATAAGCTCGCCTTAGCTGAGTTTTTACTGTACGGTTTTTCTTTGAATCTAAAAAGCACCCGGCTTAGAGAAGCCTAGCTTGATCAATACATTTTCATATCATATAAAACCTGCAAAGGTTTTGAGACATTTTTATAAGCTCGTCTCAGCTGAGTTTTTACTGTACGGTTTTTCTTTGAAGCTAAAAAGCACCCGGCTTAGAGAAGCCTAGCTTTACCCATACATTTTCATATCATGTAAAACCTGCAAAGGTTTTGAGACATTTTTATAAGCTCGCCTTAGCTGAGTTTTTACTGTACGGTTTTTCTTTGAAGCTAAAAAGCACCCGGCTTAGAGAAGCCTAGCTTGATCAATACATTTTCATATCATATAAAACCTGCAAAGGTTTTGAGACATTTTTATAAGCTCGTCTCAGCTGAGTTTTTACTGTACGGTTTTTCTTTGAAGCTAAAAAGCACCCGGCTTAGAGAAGCCTAGCTTGATCAATACATTTTCATATCATATAAAACCTGCAAAGGTTTTGAGACATTTTTATAAGCTCGCCTTAGCTGAGTTTTTACTGTACGGTTTTTCTTTGAATCTAAAAAGCACCCGGCTTAGAGAAGCCTAGCTTGATCAATACATTTTCATATCATATAAAACCTGCAAAGGTTTTGAGACATTTTTATAAGCTCGTCTCAGCTGAGTTTTTACTGTACGGTTTTTCTTTGAAGCTAAAAAGCACCCGGCTTAGAGAAGCCTAGCTTTACCCATACATTTTCATATCATGTAAAACCTGCAAAGGTTTTGAGACATTTTTATAAGCTCGCCTTAGCTGAGTTTTTACTGTACGGTTTTTCTTTGAATCTAAAAAGCACCCGGCTTAGAGAAGCCTAGCTTGATCAATACATTTTCATATCATATAAAACCTGCAAAGGTTTTGAGACATTTTTATAAGCTCGCCTTAGCTGAGTTTTTACTGACGGTTTTTCTTTGAAGCTAAAAAGCACCCGGCTTAGAGAAGCCTAGCTTGATCAATACATTTTCATATCATATAAAACCTGCAAAGGTTTTGAGACATTTTTATAAGCTCGTCTTAGCTGAGTTTTTACTGTACGGTTTTTCTTTGAAGCTAAAAAGCACCCGGCTTAGAGAAGCCTAGCTTGATCAATACATTTTCATATCATATAAAACCTGCAAAGGTTTTGAGACATTTTTATAAGCTCGTCTCAGCTGAGTTTTTACTGTACGGTTTTTCTTTGAAGCTAAAAAGCACCCGGCTTAGAGAAGCCTAGCTTTACCCATACATTTTCATATCATGTAAAACCTGCAAAGGTTTTGAGACATTTTTATAAGCTCGCCTTAGCTGAGTTTTTACTGTACGGTTTTTCTTTGAAGCTAAAAAGCACCCGGCTTAGAGAAGCCTAGCTTGATCAATACATTTTCATATCATATAAAACCTGCAAAGGTTTTGAGACATTTTTATAAGCTCGCCTTAGCTGAGTTTTTACTGTACGGTTTTTCTTTGAATCTAAAAAGCACCCGGCTTAGAGAAGCCTAGCTTGATCAATACATTTTCATATCATATAAAACCTGCAAAGGTTTTGAGACATTTTTATAAGCTCGTCTTAGCTGAGTTTTTACTGTACGGTTTTTCTTTGAAGCTAAAAAGCACCCGGCTTAGAGAAGCCTAGCTTGATCAATACATTTTCATATCATATAAAACCTGCAAAGGTTTTGAGACATTTTTATAAGCTCGTCTCAGCTGAGTTTTTACTGTACGGTTTTTCTTTGAAGCTAAAAAGCACCCGGCTTAGAGAAGCCTAGCTTTACCCATACATTTTCATATCATGTAAAACCTGCAAAGGTTTTGAGACATTTTTATAAGCTCGCCTTAGCTGAGTTTTTACTGTACGGTTTTTCTTTGAAGCTAAAAAGCACCCGGCTTAGAGAAGCCTAGCTTGATCAATACATTTTCATATCATATAAAACCTGCAAAGGTTTTGAGACATTTTTATAAGCTCGTCTCAGCTGAGTTTTTACTGTACGGTTTTTCTTTGAAGCTAAAAAGCACCCGGCTTAGAGAAGCCTAGCTTTACCCATACATTTTCATATCATGTAAAACCTGCAAAGGTTTTGAGACATTTTTATAAGCTCGCCTTAGCTGAGTTTTTACTGTACGGTTTTTCTTTGAATCTAAAAAGCACCCGGCTTAGAGAAGCCTAGCTTGATCAATACATTTTCATATCATATAAAACCTGCAAAGGTTTTGAGACATTTTTATAAGCTCGCCTTAGCTGAGTTTTTACTGTACGGTTTTTCTTTGAAGCTAAAAAGCACCCGGCTTAGAGAAGCCTAGCTTGATCAATACATTTTCATATCATATAAAACCTGCAAAGGTTTTGAGACATTTTTATAAGCTCGTCTTAGCTGAGTTTTTACTGTACGGTTTTTCTTTGAAGCTAAAAAGCACCCGGCTTAGAGAAGCCTAGCTTGATCAATACATTTTCATATCATATAAAACCTGCAAAGGTTTTGAGACATTTTTATAAGCTCGTCTCAGCTGAGTTTTTACTGTACGGTTTTTCTTTGAAGCTAAAAAGCACCCGGCTTAGAGAAGCCTAGCTTTACCCATACATTTTCATATCATGTAAAACCTGCAAAGGTTTTGAGACATTTTTATAAGCTCGCCTTAGCTGAGTTTTTACTGTACGGTTTTTCTTTGAAGCTAAAAAGCACCCGGCTTAGAGAAGCCTAGCTTGATCAATACATTTTCATATCATATAAAACCTGCAAAGGTTTTGAGACATTTTTATAAGCTCGCCTTAGCTGAGTTTTTACTGTACGGTTTTTCTTTGAAGCTAAAAAGCACCCGGCTTAGAGAAGCCTAGCTTTACCCATACATTTTCATATCATGTAAAACCTGCAAAGGTTTTGAGACATTTTTATAAGCTCGCCTTAGCTGAGTTTTTACTGTACGGTTTTTCTTTGAATCTAAAAAGCACCCGGCTTAGAGAAGCCTAGCTTGATCAATACATTTTCATATCATATAAAACCTGCAAAGGTTTTGAGACATTTTTATAAGCTCGCCTTAGCTGAGTTTTTACTGTACGGTTTTTCTTTGAATCTAAAAAGCACCCGGCTTAGAGAAGCCTAGCTTGATCAATACATTTTCATATCATATAAAACCTGCAAAGGTTTTGAGACATTTTTATAAGCTCGCCTTAGCTGAGTTTTTACTGTACGGTTTTTCTTTGAAGCTAAAAAGCACCCGGCTTAGAGAAGCCTAGCTTGATCAATACATTTTCATATCATATAAAACCTGCAAAGGTTTTGAGACATTTTTATAAGCTCGTCTCAGCTGAGTTTTTACTGTACGGTTTTTCTTTGAAGCTAAAAAGCACCCGGCTTAGAGAAGCCTAGCTTTACCCATACATTTTCATATCATGTAAAACCTGCAAAGGTTTTGAGACATTTTTATAAGCTCGCCTTAGCTGAGTTTTTACTGTACGGTTTTTCTTTGAATCTAAAAAGCACCCGGCTTAGAGAAGCCTAGCTTGATCAATACATTTTCATATCATATAAAACCTGCAAAGGTTTTGAGACATTTTTATAAGCTCGCCTTAGCTGAGTTTTTACTGTACGGTTTTTCTTTGAAGCTAAAAAGCACCCGGCTTAGAGAAGCCTAGCTTTACCCAATACATTTTCATATCATGTAAAACCTGCAAAGGTTTTGAGACATTTTTATAAGCTCGCCTTAGCTGAGTTTTTACTGTACGGTTTTTCTTTGAATCTAAAAAGCACCCGGCTTAGAGAAGCCTAGCTTGATCAATACATTTTCATATCATATAAAACCTGCAAAGGTTTTGAGACATTTTTATAAGCTCGTCTCAGCTGAGTTTTTACTGTACGGTTTTTCTTTGAAGCTAAAAAGCACCCGGCTTAGAGAAGCCTAGCTTGATCAATACATTTTCATATCATATAAAACCTGCAAAGGTTTTGAGACATTTTTATAAGCTCGCCTTAGCTGAGTTTTTACTGTACGGTTTTTCTTTGAATCTAAAAAGCACCCGGCTTAGAGAAGCCTAGCTTGATCAATACATTTTCATATCATATAAAACCTGCAAAGGTTTTGAGACATTTTTATAAGCTCGTCTCAGCTGAGTTTTTACTGTACGGTTTTTCTTTGAAGCTAAAAAGCACCCGGCTTAGAGAAGCCTAGCTTTACCCATACATTTTCATATCATGTAAAACCTGCAAAGGTTTTGAGACATTTTTATAAGCTCGCCTTAGCTGAGTTTTTACTGTACGGTTTTTCTTTGAATCTAAAAAGCACCCGGCTTAGAGAAGCCTAGCTTGATCAATACATTTTCATATCATATAAAACCTGCAAAGGTTTTGAGACATTTTTATAAGCTCGCCTTAGCTGAGTTTTTACTGTACGGTTTTTCTTTGAATCTAAAAAGCACCCGGCTTAGAGAAGCCTAGCTTGATCAATACATTTTCATATCATATAAAACCTGCAAAGGTTTTGAGACATTTTTATAAGCTCGTCTTAGCTGAGTTTTTACTGTACGGTTTTTCTTTGAAGCTAAAAAGCACCCGGCTTAGAGAAGCCTAGCTTGATCAATACATTTTCATATCATATAAAACCTGCAAAGGTTTTGAGACATTTTTATAAGCTCGTCTCAGCTGAGTTTTTACTGTACGGTTTTTCTTTGAAGCTAAAAAGCACCCGGCTTAGAGAAGCCTAGCTTTACCCATACATTTTCATATCATGTAAAACCTGCAAAGGTTTTGAGACATTTTTATAAGCTCGCCTTAGCTGAGTTTTTACTGTACGGTTTTTCTTTGAAGCTAAAAAGCACCCGGCTTAGAGAAGCCTAGCTTGATCAATACATTTTCATATCATATAAAACCTGCAAAGGTTTTGAGACATTTTTATAAGCTCGCCTTAGCTGAGTTTTTACTGTACGGTTTTTCTTTGAATCTAAAAAGCACCCGGCTTAGAGAAGCCTAGCTTGATCAATACATTTTCATATCATATAAAACCTGCAAAGGTTTTGAGACATTTTTATAAGCTCGTCTTAGCTGAGTTTTTACTGTACGGTTTTTCTTTGAAGCTAAAAAGCACCCGGCTTAGAGAAGCCTAGCTTGATCAATACATTTTCATATCATATAAAACCTGCAAAGGTTTTGAGACATTTTTATAAGCTCGTCTCAGCTGAGTTTTTACTGTACGGTTTTTCTTTGAAGCTAAAAAGCACCCGGCTTAGAGAAGCCTAGCTTTACCCATACATTTTCATATCATGTAAAACCTGCAAAGGTTTTGAGACATTTTTATAAGCTCGCCTTAGCTGAGTTTTTACTGTACGGTTTTTCTTTGAAGCTAAAAAGCACCCGGCTTAGAGAAGCCTAGCTTGATCAATACATTTTCATATCATATAAAACCTGCAAAGGTTTTGAGACATTTTTATAAGCTCGTCTCAGCTGAGTTTTTACTGTACGGTTTTTCTTTGAAGCTAAAAAGCACCCGGCTTAGAGAAGCCTAGCTTTACCCATACATTTTCATATCATGTAAAACCTGCAAAGGTTTTGAGACATTTTTATAAGCTCGCCTTAGCTGAGTTTTTACTGTACGGTTTTTCTTTGAATCTAAAAAGCACCCGGCTTAGAGAAGCCTAGCTTGATCAATACATTTTCATATCATATAAAACCTGCAAAGGTTTTGAGACATTTTTATAAGCTCGCCTTAGCTGAGTTTTTACTGTACGGTTTTTCTTTGAATCTAAAAAGCACCCGGCTTAGAGAAGCCTAGCTTGATCAATACATTTTCATATCATATAAAACCTGCAAAGGTTTTGAGACATTTTTATAAGCTCGTCTTAGCTGAGTTTTTACTGTACGGTTTTTCTTTGAAGCTAAAAAGCACCCGGCTTAGAGAAGCCTAGCTTGATCAATACATTTTCATATCATATAAAACCTGCAAAGGTTTTGAGACATTTTTATAAGCTCGTCTCAGCTGAGTTTTTACTGTACGGTTTTTCTTTGAAGCTAAAAAGCACCCGGCTTAGAGAAGCCTAGCTTTACCCATACATTTTCATATCATGTAAAACCTGCAAAGGTTTTGAGACATTTTTATAAGCTCGCCTTAGCTGAGTTTTTACTGTACGGTTTTTCTTTGAAGCTAAAAAGCACCCGGCTTAGAGAAGCCTAGCTTGATCAATACATTTTCATATCATATAAAACCTGCAAAGGTTTTGAGACATTTTTATAAGCTCGCCTTAGCTGAGTTTTTACTGTACGGTTTTTCTTTGAATCTAAAAAGCACCCGGCTTAGAGAAGCCTAGCTTGATCAATACATTTTCATATCATATAAAACCTGCAAAGGTTTTGAGACATTTTTATAAGCTCGTCTCAGCTGAGTTTTTACTGTACGGTTTTTCTTTGAAGCTAAAAAGCACCCGGCTTAGAGAAGCCTAGCTTGATCAATACATTTTCATATCATATAAAACCTGCAAAGGTTTTGAGACATTTTTATAAGCTCGCCTTAGCTGAGTTTTTACTGTACGGTTTTTCTTTGAAGCTAAAAAGCACCCGGCTTAGAGAAGCCTAGCTTGATCAATACATTTTCATATCATATAAAACCTGCAAAGGTTTTGAGACATTTTTATAAGCTCGCCTTAGCTGAGTTTTTACTGTACGGTTTTTCTTTGAAGCTAAAAAGCACCCGGCTTAGAGAAGCCTAGCTTGATCAATACATTTTCATATCATATAAAACCTGCAAAGGTTTTGAGACATTTTTATAAGCTCGTTCTCAGCTGAGTTTTTACTGTACGGTTTTTCTTTGAAGCTAAAAAGCACCCGGCTTAGAGAAGCCTAGCTTGATCAATACATTTTCATATCATATAAAACCTGCAAAGGTTTTGAGACATTTTTATAAGCTCGTCTCAGCTGAGTTTTTACTGTACGGTTTTTCTTTGAGCTAAAAAGCACCCGGCTTAGAGAAGCCTAGCTTGATCAATACATTTTCATATCATATAAAACCTGCAAAGGTTTTGAGACATTTTTATAAGCTCGCCTTAGCTGAGTTTTTACTGTACGGTTTTTCTTTGAAGCTAAAAAGCACCCGGCTTAGAGAAGCCTAGCTTGATCAATACATTTTCATATCATATAAAACCTGCAAAGGTTTTGAGACATTTTTATAAGCTCGCCTTAGCTGAGTTTTTACTGTACGGTTTTTCTTTGAATCTAAAAAGCACCCGGCTTAGAGAAGCCTAGCTTGATCAATACATTTTCATATCATATAAAACCTGCAAAGGTTTTGAGACATTTTTATAAGCTCGCCTTAGCTGAGTTTTTACTGTACGGTTTTTCTTTGAATCTAAAAAGCACCCGGCTTAGAGAAGCCTAGCTTGATCAATACATTTTCATATCATATAAAACCTGCAAAGGTTTTGAGACATTTTTATAAGCTCGTCTCAGCTGAGTTTTTACTGTACGGTTTTTCTTTGAAGCTAAAAAGCACCCGGCTTAGAGAAGCCTAGCTTGATCAATACATTTTCATATCATATAAAACCTGCAAAGGTTTTGAGACATTTTTATAAGCTCGTCTCAGCTGAGTTTTTACTGTACGGTTTTTCTTTGAAGCTAAAAAGCACCCGGCTTAGAGAAGCCTAGCTTTACCCAATACATTTTCATATCATGTAAAACCTGCAAAGGTTTTGAGACATTTTTATAAGCTCGCCTTAGCTGAGTTTTTACTGTACGGTTTTTCTTTGAATCTAAAAAGCACCCGGCTTAGAGAAGCCTAGCTTGATCAATACATTTTCATATCATATAAAACCTGCAAAGGTTTTGAGACATTTTTATAAGCTCGTCTCAGCTGAGTTTTTACTGTACGGTTTTTCTTTGAAGCTAAAAAGCACCCGGCTTAGAGAAGCCTAGCTTTACCCATACATTTTCATATCATATAAAACCTGCAAAGGTTTTGAGACATTTTTATAAGCTCGTCTCAGCTGAGTTTTTACTGTACGGTTTTTCTTTGAAGCTAAAAAGCACCCGGCTTAGAGAAGCCTAGCTTGATCAATACATTTTCATATCATATAAAACCTGCAAAGGTTTTGAGACATTTTTATAAGCTCGCCTTAGCTGAGTTTTTACTGTACGGTTTTTCTTTGAATCTAAAAAGCACCCGGCTTAGAGAAGCCTAGCTTGATCAATACATTTTCATATCATATAAAACCTGCAAAGGTTTTGAGACATTTTTATAAGCTCGTCTCAGCTGAGTTTTTACTGTACGGTTTTTCTTTGAAGCTAAAAAGCACCCGGCTTAGAGAAGCCTAGCTTGATCAATACATTTTCATATCATATAAAACCTGCAAAGGTTTTGAGACATTTTTATAAGCTCGTCTCAGCTGAGTTTTTACTGTACGGTTTTTCTTTGAAGCTAAAAAGCACCCGGCTTAGAGAAGCCTAGCTTTACCCATACATTTTCATATCATGTAAAACCTGCAAAGGTTTTGAGACATTTTTATAAGCTCGCCTTAGCTGAGTTTTTACTGTACGGTTTTTCTTTGAATCTAAAAAGCACCCGGCTTAGAGAAGCCTAGCTTGATCAATACATTTTCATATCATATAAAACCTGCAAAGGTTTTGAGACATTTTTATAAGCTCGTCTCAGCTGAGTTTTTACTTACGGTTTTTCTTTGAAGCTAAAAAGCACCCGGCTTAGAGAAGCCTAGCTTATCAATACATTTTCATATCATAAAACCTGCAAAGGTTTTGAGACATTTTTATAAGCTCGTCTCAGCTGAGTTTTTTCTTTACGGTTTTTCTTTGAAGCTAAAAAGCACCCGGCTTAGAGAAGCCTAGCTTATCAATACATTTTCATATCATATAAAACCTGCAAAGGTTTTGAGACATTTTTATAAGCTCGTCTCAGCTGAGTTTTTTCTTTACGGTTTTTCTTTGAAGCTAAAAAGCACCCGGCTTAGAGAAGCCTAGCTTGATCAATACATTTTCATATCATATAAAACCTGCAAAGGTTTTGAGACATTTTTATAAGCTCGTCTCAGCTGAGTTTTTACTGTACGGTTTTTCTTTGAAGCTAAAAAGCACCCGGCTTAGAGAAGCCTAGCTTTACCCATACATTTTCATATCATGTAAAACCTGCAAAGGTTTTGAGACATTTTTATAAGCTCGCCTTAGCTGAGTTTTTACTGTACGGTTTTTCTTTGAAGCTAAAAAGCACCCGGCTTAGAGAAGCCTAGCTTTACCCATACATTTTCATATCATATAAAACCTGCAAAGGTTTTGAGACATTTTTATAAGCTCGCCTTAGCTGAGTTTTTACTGTACGGTTTTTCTTTGAATCTAAAAAGCACCCGGCTTAGAGAAGCCTAGCTTGATCAATACATTTTCATATCATATAAAACCTGCAAAGGTTTTGAGACATTTTTATAAGCTCGCCTTAGCTGAGTTTTTACCCGACGGTTTTTCTTTAAAGCTAAAAAGCACCCGGCTTAGAGAAGCCTAGCTTGATCAATACATTTTCATATCATATAAAACCTGCAAAGGTTTTGAGACATTTTTATAAGCTCGTCTCAGCTGAGTTTTTACTGTACGGCTTTTCTTTGAAGCTAAAAAGCACCCGGCTTAGAGAAGCCTAGCTTGATCAATACATTTTCATATCATATAAAACCTGCAAAGGTTTTGAGACATTTTTATAAGCTCGTCTCAGCTGAGTTTTTACTGTACGGTTTTTCTTTGAAGCTAAAAAGCACCCGGCTTAGAGAAGCCTAGCTTGATCAATACATTTTCATATCATATAAAACCTGCAAAGGTTTTGAGACATTTTTATAAGCTCGTCTCAGCTGAGTTTTTATTGTACGGTTTTTCTTTGAAGCTAAAAAGCACCCGGCTTAGAGAAGCCTAGCTTGATCAATACATTTTCATATCATATAAAACCTGCAAAGGTTTTGAGACATTTTTATTAGCTCGCCTTAGCTGAGTTTTTACTCGATGGTTTTTCTTTAAAGCTAAAAAGCACCAGGCTTAGAGAAGCCTAGCTTGATCAATACATTTTCATATCATATAAAACCTGCAAAGGTTTTGAGACATTTTTATAAGCTCGTCTCAGCTGAGTTTTTACTCTACGGTTTTTCGTTGAAGCTAAAAAGCACCCGGCTTAGAGAAGCCTAGCTTTACCCATACATTTTCATATCATGTAAAACCTGCAAAGGTTTTGAGACATTTTTATAAGCTCGCCTTAGCTGAGTTTTTACTCGACGGTTTTTCTTTAAAGCTAAAAAGCACCCGGCTTAGAGAAGCCTAGCTTGATCAATACATTTTCATATCATATAAAACCTGCAAAGGTTTTGAGACATTTTTATAAGCTCGCCTTAGCTGAGTTTTTACTCTACGGTTTTTCGTTGAAGCTAAAAAGCACCCGGCTTAGAGAAGCCTAGGAGAAGCCTTGCTGAACCCATGCATTTCCATATTATATAAAACTTGCAAAGGTTTTAAGTCATTTTTATAAGCTCGGTTCAGCTGAGTTTTTACTAGACGGGTTTTGTTTGAAGCTAAAAAGCACCAGGCTTAGAGAAGCCTAGCTTTACCCATACAGCGCCCCCACAAGAGCTAAAATTTAATTTTAACCTGGAAACCTCCGAGGGTAAGGCCTTCTCTTGTGTTGTATAGGTTTTTCTACACCACAGCGTTGTTGGTTGCTACGCAACGTTGTTAGTTGCGGGCAGGAAAGTACACAAAGATTGGAGAGGGCTTCAAGCCCATGCTGCCCTTGATGTCTCGAGGCGTGTGTACTTATTTGTGAAAATTGGTATTCAACCTATTTAAAAAAAAAATCTTTATTTTCGTTATGCTCTTTGTAAATATTCAAAGCCGTACCATGTGAGTTACTAATTTTCACCATTTCCCTCCCTCTTCTGGATTAGTAAACGTTGCTAAGAACATTAGAATGCCTTTATTATTGCAGTATCGTTTGCCTTGAAGTGGGCACCCCTAGACCCTTCCACTTCCCAAATTTTAGCTACAAATATTTATACACATTATAGACATGAAATTATTTATATTCTTAATTATAATAGCGCTATTCTAGATGGTGGATATGGAGCTCATGAACGTTATGACACCCATACAATGATACAGTTATTAGCATATATAAATAGAATAAATTTAAAACAGTTTCTCTAATGTACCATAATTTAATTACTACTACTAACAACGCATTGCAGCACAAAGCCGCCTGAGGCCAACACAGCTACGCATGCCCCTTCTCCATCCAACTTTATTCAATAGCTTCCTCTTTACATCCTCCCAAGAAGTTCTTCTTTCCCTTGAATCTTTACCAACTACATCCTCCTAACCCGTTCGGAGGCGACCTGATTTTCATTTTGACCTTAATGGTTAGCCAACAAGGAGGTCTTTAGCAATCTGTCATTCTTCATCCGGAAAACATGCCCTAGCCATCTCAATCTTTCTCTTATTATAATCCTATAAAACGAGATTCAACCACATTTTTCGTAGAGGTTACTTCTTGTGATACGGTCAGTCATTGGGTACTCAAAACAATCTGTAGGCAGTTTCTCTGGAAAACAACTAGCGATACTCCTCCTATGCTTCCAAACTTTTTTCGACTGTGAAAAACCACCCTGGGCCATGGCTATTAATTTTAACGTCTTCACTGCACCCACGGTCTTTACTAATAATAATACGTAGTTAAGTGGAGCTGTCAACTTGTTCGATCTTCTCGTTACTCAACGTCACCTCTTCACCTTTACTTATTCCCAGATTTAGCGACTTAGGCTTCTTAGCATTGATTTTCAAACCTATTCTTTCAACATGTACTCTCAAAACTAAATTCCAACTAAATTCTAAAACTAAATTCTCAAAAATAAAATTATTCATTTTCATTTAGGGTGCTCGAATCTTCAGTTTAATAACTATGTTATGAAATAATATAATGCTATACGATTGCAAATATAACTTAATACAATTAACATAGAATTATTTATGTCCTTAATAACTATATTAATATTCAAGGTGGTGAATATGGGAATTAACAGACTTGTGAGACCCAAACGATGATATAGTCATTAATATAACACATTTAATGCACATTATAGAATACACTACAATGTAATTACAATATGATTTAACATAAATTAATTATTATATTAATACGCTAGGTGGTGAAAATGGAGCTCATAAAACTTGGGAAAGTCATACGATGGTACAGTTGTTAATATAACATATTAAATACAATCTATCTAATGCACTAAAATGTAATTATAATATAATTATAAAATGATGTAATTTTAAAATAAGGATACAATGTTATATGATTGCAAATATGATTTAATACATTTAACATATTTTAATACAATTAACATACAATTTTTTATATCCTTAATAAATGCATATCAATATTCTAGGTGAAGCTCACCAGACTTATGAGACCCATACGATGATGTAACTACTGCTAAAACACATTTAGTATAATTTGTATAATGCACTACAATTTAATTATAATATAGCTATACATTAATATAATCGTAAAATGAAATATAACGTTATGTGATAACAGATATAACTTAATACAATTAATATAATATGATACAATTAATATACAATTATTTATATCCTTAATTATTAATATATTAATATTCTAGGTGGTGGATATAGAGCTCAGCAGACTTGTGGGACCCATACGATGATGTAATTAGTAACATAACATATTTAATGTAATTTATAAAATATGCTATAATTTAATTTTCATTTTATTATTTATTAAAAAAAATATCAGTATATTAGTTTTGACTCAAAAGCATAGTTTACGTGAGACGAAAAACAGAACAACAAAAAAAACATAAAGAAAAAAAATGGAAAAGCAAACAAACAATGTGACAGAGCAAATAAATACAAAAGAATGAATGAAAATAAAGACGGTATTATAAAAACTCAAGTGGACAAACAGTGAATAAATCATAGCTTAACAAATATAACTTAATACATGTAATATAACATAATACAATTTACATACAATCATTTGTTTCCTTAATTATTAATGTATCACTATTCTAGGTGGTGGCTATGGAGCTCAGCAGACTTAATTAATAATGTATCACTATTCTAGGTGGTGGCTATGGAGCTCAGCAGACTTAATTATTAATGTATCACTATTCTAGGTGGTGGCTATGGAGCTCAGCAGACTTAATTATTAATGTATCACTATTCTAGGTGGTGGCTATGGAGCTCAGCAGACTTAATTATTAATGTATCACTATTCTAGGTGGTGGCTATGGAGCTCAGCAGACTTAATTATTAATGTATCACTATTCTAGGTGGTGGCTATGGAGCTCAGCAGACTTAATTATTAATGTATCACTATTCTAGGTGGTGGCTATGGAGCTCAGCAGACTTAATTATTAATGTATCACTATTCTAGGTGGTGGCTATGGAGCTCAGCAGACTTATGAAACCCTGGATATAAAGTATATTCAGCTGGATTCGCTATCACACATCCTTGTACATAAGCTACTACCTCTGGGTCAGGTCAAATCAGCAGCTGCTATTTACGCTCAAACCCTTCGCTTTTTCTCTGCCAGCGTACGTGAATCTCCAGAACATTTGATATCGTGCTATAAATTTGGGAATTATGCCAAAATTCCAGAGATGGTTAATTTCCAAAGGAGGCTAGAAGAGTCACTTCAGTTTGCTATGGCGACTACTGAGAATATGCTGTTGAGTTTGGCGTTTCTGGCACATTCGCACAATCAGGTACTTATTTTACTCTAAATTTTCAACCCTCCCCACGATAACCCCATTGGGAAAATTTAGGTTTTAAAGCTATTTTTACGATTTCCTAAATTCAATTTATTGATTGGAAATGTGCCAATATTCATTGCTACTATCTTTGTTTAAGCGTGGATAACGAAAGTGATTGTTATGAATTATTCATTTTTTTTCAATTGAATTTTTTCACCAAATGTTTTGTTTGAAAACATATTCAGTCGGAAAATAATCTTATTCCATGACGATAAATCATCTGCAAACGATCTGGCATCTATATTTTTTTTCATTACGCTATATGTTTTTGCTTGATAACCTAATCAGTTGAAAAATGGTATTATTTTCCAACGATAAATCATCCACCGTCTAGTATTTTTTTTCACTAATTTTTTTGTTTGAAGACATATTCATTTGAAAATAAACTTATTTCCCGATGATAAATCTTGCTTGAAAACACTATCAATTGAAAAATGATGTTATTAAGTGATGATAAACCATCTACCAACCTTCTAATATTTTTTTCACTAAATTATTGTTTGAGAACATATTAAGTTGACAAATAATCTTATTCCTCGAAGATAATCATCTACAAACGATCTGCCATCTAATATTCTTTTTTTCGTTATATATTTTTTTGCTTTAAAACCTAATCAGTTGAAAAATGATATTATTCTCCGACAATAAACCTTCTACTCTCTAATATTTTTTTCACTAAATTCTTTTTTTAAAACACTTTTACTTGAAAAATGACGTTATTCCTAGACAATAAACCATGTTACATCTGGTTTTATTTTGTTTCTTTATTAGCTTTTTATTTGAAAACATATTCAGTAACAAATAATATTGTTCTTTGACCATGAATCATCTGGATCATGATACTCAACAATCTACTGTCTAATATCGTTTTTCCATTAAATTTATTGCTTGGAATCTTATTTAGTTTAAAAAAATTATATTAATCCTGGACAATATACTATATACCTTCATGAAACAACTATATATTCAGCTTCAAAATATATTTGAATTTAAAAATTGTATTAACCCCTCGACAATAAACCTTCTACAGTCCAAACAACAATAAATTTTGGCTGGGAATTTTCTAATGTATTATAGGGCAATTATTACCATAATTCCCGATGTGGGCGCACACTTAGCTCCAAACAACAAGATTTCTACGATTTTTTCTCACAATTTGGTCGTAATTCACCATTTTCTTGTTGTTGTTTCTTATAAACTTTGTAATATTCGAGAAAATTCTATGAATTCCCGAGTTTTCTCTAGAGATGTGTATCAATAATTAACAATAAATTTTGGCTGGGAATTTCTAAGGTATTATAGGGCAATTATTACCATAATTCCCAATGTGGGCGCACACTTAGCTCCAAACAACAAGATTTCTACGATTTTTTCTCACAATTTGGTCGTAATTCACCATTTTCTTGTTGTTGTTTCTTATAAACTTTGTAATATTCGAGAAAATTCTATGAATTCCCGAGTTTTCTATAGAGATGTGTATCAATAATTAACAATAAATTTTGGCTGGGAATTTCTAAGGTATTATAGGGCAATTATTACCATAATTCCCAATGTGGGCGCACACTTAGCTCCAAACAACAAGATTTCTACGATTTTTTCTCACAATTTGGTCGTAATTCGCCATTTTCTTGTTGTTGTTTCTTATAAACTTTGTAATATTCGAGAAAATTCTATGAATTCCCGAGTTTTCTATAGAGATGTGTATCAATAATTAACAATAAATTTTGGCTGGGAATTTCTAAGGTATTAAAGGGCAATTATTGCCATAATTCCCGATGTGGGCGCACACTTAGCTCCAAATAACAAGGTTTCTATGATTTTTTTCTCAAAATGTGGTCCTAATTCACCATTTTCTTGTTGTTGTTTCTTATAAACTTTGAAATATTCGAGAAAATTCTAGGAATTCCTGAGTATTCTATACAGATGCATATCAATAAATAACAATAAATTTTGGCTGGGAAAGTTCTAAGGTATTGTAGTGCGACCATTACCAGAATTCCTGATCCCTGATGTAATTTCTGATCTACGATTTTTTCTCGCAATTGGGTCGTAATTAACCTTTTGTTGTTTCTTATAAACTTTGCAATATACAAAGAAAACGTTACAAAATGCATGTAAAATTGTTTATATGCAATTTTTTGCGTTTTTGGATTCGGAGAAAAATTTCGAGGGGTCCGTCCAACCCCCTAACCCTTCCCCCCTTCTCCTGGATACGGCTTTGGATATCCATAAGAAATAGATGTGTAAAGATAAAAGAAAAAGCTTCTTTATGAGGTCAAATTTCGTCACAAGCTATATTTCCCAGTATTTTCTCCAAATTTCTAACTAAATTTTACAATTACCACTTTAAAGGGCTGACACAAGGACCCTTGTAGTCACGGTGTGTCGTTAATCCATTGATTTATATCCCCTTTTTGCTTAAAAAGACAAAACTTAGGCCAAAAAAAAATTATGCGAAAATAAACGAATTCCGTAAAAATAGAGAAAAAACTTCAGTATCATATTATATTTTATCAGATGTTATTTTTCCAGCTTTTTTGCGAATTTCCAAGTACATTTTCTAATAATTGATTCAAATCTCTACTGATTTCCATAAAATATTTTTATTACTTTCCTTTTTTGCTAGAACAAAGTCGAATTTTTTCAAGGTCATCTAAAGATAGGTTGACTTACAACCTACTAAAATTGCAGAAAGATATACTATTGTAAAATATCTCCACTGTGAGTTTTGAAAAAACCTTGGAATTTCTGCATAAGAAAACCATTTCAATCTAATTTTAGTTGTCTAATTTTTTGTTTCATTCATCTATTTTTATTTATTCTTGGCTAATTTTAGCTATTTTATTTTGTTTTAGCTATTAAAAATTTGAATTCAAGAGGTACATTTTTCAGTCTGTGTGGAAAAAAAAAGAAGAAAAACATGTTACTAGTTCATATAAAGCTTAAACCATATTAACTGATTTATTTGTGAATGTAGCATTCTTGTATATAAACAAGAAGAAAAATATATAATCCTTAATTTGTCCAAAGTAGGGAGTGTCAGTGCTGCCAATTGCTTTTAAAATCCCCCCCAAAAAAAACTGCCGACTACTGATGATGGAAAAGACCAATAAGATAGTCGTGGTTAAAATGAAGTAGTTACCCATCAGTGGCAGGTGTATTACCTTATATCAGTATGGACAAAAAACTGGTCGTCTAAAAAGTTAAAACCCCATTCACACGTCTATTTAGCCGGACTTCAGTTTTTTAGCCATCGTCCCCTAGGACCAATCGAGGCTTCTTATAAGAGAGAAAGCAAATTACCCCAGCATTTAATATAGCTAACTGCAACTTATTTTCATCACCGGCCTCCAATGAAAAGCAGTAAATCTGAAGTAAAATGGTTTTTGAATGGATTTCAATGACGAAATCAATTAAGCTGTATTGAGCGTAGTTTATGGTTGCTAGATAATGCTTATGCATAGACATATATGTCGAGCTAAGCATAGATGTGAAATGAACTTAAAAGAAACTAGTTCCAGGATTAAACTTTAAAATATAAAGAGATTACTTGATGACATTATCCGACTATGATCGATTGCAATAAGTTGTATTGAACCGAGGGCATGGTTTCTAGATAGTGTTTATGCATAGACACATATGTCTAGCTGATTACAGGGATGAATTGGACTTAAAAGAAACTATTCCCAAGATTAAACTTTAAAATATGAAGAGATTATCAGATGACATTATCCAATTATAATCGATTATAATAAGTCGTACTGAATGCAGGGTATGGTTGCTAGATAATGCTTGTGCATAGACATTTATGTCTAGCTGATTACAGATGGGAATAGAACTGAAAAGAAACTATTCCCAGGATGAAACTTTAAAAATATAAAGAGATTATCAGATGACACTATCCAGTTATGATCGATTGTAATAAGTTGTATTGAACGCAGGGTATGGTTGCTAGATATTGCTTATGCATAGACGTATATGTCTAGCTGATCACAGGTGTGAATTGGACTTAGAGACTATTCCCAGGATTAAACTTTAAAATATAAAGAGATTAGCAGATGACATCATCCAGTTATAATCGATTGTAATAAGTTGTACTGAACGCAGAGTATGGTTGCTAGATATTGCTTATGCATAGACGTATATGTCTAGCTGATCCCAGGTGTGAATTGGACTTAGAGACTATTCCCAGGATTAAACTATAAAATATAATGAGATTACCAGATGACATCATCCAATTATAATCGATTGTAATAAGTTGTATTGAACGCAGGGTATGATTGCTAGATATTGCTTACGCATAGACGTATATGTCTAGCTGATTACAGATGGGAATAGAACTTAAAAGAAACTATTCCTAGGATTTAACTTAAAATATAAAGAGATTACCAGATGATATTATCCAGTTATGATCGATTGTAATCAGTTGTATTGAACGCAGGGTATGGCTGCTAGATAATGCTTACGCATAGACATATATGTCTAGCTGATTACAGATGGAAATAGAACTTAAAAGAAACTATTCCTAGGATTAAACTTAAAATATAAAGAGAATATCAGATAACATTATCCAGTTATGAACGATTGTAATAAGTTGTATTGAACGCAGGGTAAGGCTGCTAGATAATGCTTATGCATAGACATATATGTCTAGCTGATTACAGATGGGAATAGAACTTAAAAGAAACTGTTCCCAGGATGAAACTTTAAAATATAAAGAGATTACAAGATGACATCATCCAATTATTATCGATTGTAATCAGTTGTATTGAACGCAGGGTATGGTTGCTAGATATTGCTTATACATAGACCTATATGTCTAGCTGTTCACAGGTGTGAATTGGACTTAGAGACTATTCCCAGGATTAAACTTTAAAATATAAAGAGATTACCAGATGACATCATCCAATTATAATCGATTGTAATAAGTTTTATTGAACGCAGGGTATGGTTGCTATTTATTGCTTATGCATAGACGTATATGTCTAGCTGATCACAGGTGTGAATTGAACTTAGAGACTGTTCCCAGGATTAAAATTTAAAATATAAAGAGATTATCAGATGACGTTATCCAATTATTATCGATTGCAATAAGTTGTAGTGAACGCAGGGGATGGTTGCTAGATATTGCTTATGCATAGACGTATATGTCTAGCTTATCACAGGTGTGAATTGGACTTAGAGACTATTCCCAGGATTAAACTTTAAAATATAAAGAGATTACCAGATGACATCATCCAATTATAATCGATTGTAATAAGTTGTATTGAACGCAGGGTATGGTTGCTAGATATTGCTTATGCATAGACGTATATGTCTAGCTGATTACAGATGGGAATAGAACTTAAAAGAAACTATTCCTAGGATTAAAATTAAAATATAAAGAGATTACCTGATAATATTACCCAATTATGATCGATTGTAATAAGTTGTATTGAACGCAAGGTATGGCTGCTAGATATTGTTTATGCATAGACATATATGTCTTGCTGATCACAGGTGTGAATGGAACTTAAAAGAAACTATTCCCATAATTAAACTTTAAAATTTAAAGAGATTACCAGATGACATCATCCAATTATAATCGATTGTAATAAGTTGTATTGAACGCAGGGTATGGTTGCTAGATAATGCTTATGCATAGACATATATGTCTAGCTGTTTACAGGTGTGAATTGGACATATAAGAAACTATACCCATGATTAAACTTCAAAATATAAAAATATTACCAGATTACATTATCCAGTTATGATCAATTGTAATACGTCCTATTGAACGCAGGGTATAGTTGTTAGATAATAATTATGCATAGACATATATGTCTAGCTGTTTACACGTGTGAATTGGACTTAAAAGAAACTATTCCCAAGATTAAACTTTAAAATATGAAGAGATTATCAGATGACATTATCCAATTATAATCGATTATAATAAGTCGTACTGAATGCAGGGTATGGTTGCTAGATAATGCTTGTGCATAGACATTTATGTCTAGCTGATTACAGATGGGAATAGAACTGAAAAGAAACTATTCCCAGGATGAAACTTTAAAAATATAAAGAGATTATCAGATGACACTATCCAGTTATGATCGATTGTAATAAGTTGTATTGAACGCAGGGTATGGTTGCTAGATATTGCTTATGCATAGACGTATATGTCTAGCTGATCACAGGTGTGAATTGGACTTAGAGACTATTCCCAGGATTAAACTTTAAAATATAAAGAGATTAGCAGATGACATCATCCAGTTATAATCGATTGTAATAAGTTGTACTGAACGCAGAGTATGGTTGCTAGATATTGCTTATGCATAGACGTATATGTCTAGCTGATCCCAGGTGTGAATTGGACTTAGAGACTATTCCTAGGATTAAAATATAAAATATAAAGAGATTACCAGATAATATTACCCAATTATAATCGATTGTAATAAGTTGTATTGAACGCAGGGTATGGTTGCTAGATAATGCTTATGCATAGACATATATGTCTAGCTGTTTACAGGTGTGAATTGGACATATAAGAAACTATACCCATGATGAAACTTCAAAATATAAAAATATTACCAGATTACATTATCCAGTTATGATCAATTGTAATACGCCTTATGGAACGCAGGGTATAGTTGTTAGATAATAATTATGCATAGACATATATGTCTAGCTGTTTACACGTGTGAATTGGACTTAAGGGAAACTACTTCCAAGATTAAACTTATTAATGTTTACGTTATATGTAATGTAATGATTGCTAGATGATATTATCCACATCCTCTGCTTTTAAGAACTGTTTTGTTTAAGGATGCTTTTCAGTCTTTGCTGCTCCTGCTCCCTTAACCTAAGCTTTTTCTCTGCTTAGATATTTTCAACGGGTATGGGCGCTATCTTGATGTATTTTGATATATAGGGCACTGAATCTCCGTCAAAATGCTGAGAGAGTATATTAAAACATAATTTATATTATTAAAACATAATTTTAAAACATATTCATTATATTAAATTATATAGAACATGTTAAGAGTTATATTAAAACATAATATTATTAAAGTAAAACAGTTCAAAATAGGGATTAAACCTTTTAATTGACAGTGAATATATATAAAGATTATTTAACTGGATTACTTTCGTCATGGAAAGGCAGTGTGGTCTTCGAAGTTATCTAATATTATTAAATTATTAAAACAGTTATATTATTATAAAGTAAGTTTTAAAACATAAGAGTTATCTTATTAAAACATATTGAAATTATATAGAACATATTAAGAGTTATATTAAAACATAAAAAATATAGATATTAATGGATCAAAAAATATTATAAGGTCTGCACCCCCATTCTCGTAGAAAATTCATTTGACTTTTTCCTGAAAATCGTTGCTCTTCTCGTATTTAAAAAAGACAGTCTAAAAAATTTTAGTCTTTAGAAGTCTTAACTCAAGAAAAATATTAATACATAATAAAAAGGTTTTTAAATGGTCAAACAAAACTTTCTTTATCGTAAATGCCGATCTTTATCCTAAAATCTTGAATTAGCATATCTGCAAACTGCGAAGGATTACAAATAGAAAATGTGCCACTAATCCATATTGAGTTGGAAGTGTTTTGTATAAAGTTTGAAGTGTTTTAAAAGTTTTTATAGAATTTTTGTGAATATATCATCAAAAAGAAAAGACTCATAATATTTATAAGTTCAATTGGTCCATTGTGTATATAGTCAAAATATTCGGTGATCAGAATAGACGAAGTCGGGACCAAAACACCCCACAAAACCTTCTATCAAATTTCCTCAATCTATTGGAAATACTCACTGATAGATCAATTCTAGCTTTGGGGGGAGGGGGTATTAGATCAATTTTCCTTTTGAAAAGGGATAAAATATGGTATAATACATTTTCAGAATGCTATTTTTCATTTTTCTTGGGACAGAGGGTGGGGCCTTTCGACCAGTATCACAGGGGAGGGGAGCCTCTCCCCAACCTCACTATGTACACTTGGTTATTTTCTTCTGTGTAAAGTTTTCTATGCTTGCAGGTACTTGACACGGCTCGAGAAATTGGAGCAGATCCTGATCTTGATAGGTATGACAACTCCGACTTAATAGACAACCGTGACGTCGTCGCTTTCATATCATATGACAATATATCAGACGACGAGATTAAAAAGAATAAGACTGATACCTATCACATGGAACGTGCCTATTTATTGCTTCGCAACACACTGCTCCATACACTTCTTATTGCCTTAACCCAATCAGCTGATTGGTCCTTGTCTCAGCAACTGAGCAACGGTGTTGCCAACGGTGTAACTCATTCAAAATGTGAAAAACTAGCGAAATTAAGGCTCGAATTGGAAAGTAAACTTGAAGAGATAAAAATAAAAGAAGAAAATAGAAATACAATATTACCGATGCCTTTCACTCCAAAGATTAGTGCTCTGTTGGCAAGTAAAGAGATTGAGATTGTTTCTGCCTTTGCCAAATGTATTGAAAGTTTGGTTGACTTTGATAGCAACAGTCAATTGTTTGTGGCGAATGTGGCAAGCATATGTGAGCTAATTGATGGGATGAAGAGATTTCAGTTTGAAGAATCTGTGATACAATATTGCCTAAAACAGAAAATTTACTTTCAAGTTGAGGTATAACGGTATTCCTATTTATACTAAAAAAACAAAGCCAAAAAAGAACCATTAAAGAAAGAAAGAAAATTATGGTTCGGTTAGTCCATTTCAAGGGTTGTAAACACGTGGTTCTATTATGGCTTTCTGTTTACTACATTTACTGTATTGATGCAATCCTTTTTTAGACAATGTCTTGAATTAAGATTTTTGTAAATGATAGTTAAAGAATTTTTATTCAATTGCCCATAATCATGTAATTGAGACATTGAGACAATATCCTTAATTTAGATTGAAACAAATAATTATTGAAGACTTCTTATTAGATTTTTTATACTGATATCAAAAATCTATATTTTTCTTGATTCGAGCAATATTTTGGCTTTTTTACATGTTATAATATTTGAATTTTTAAAATTTGTTGTATTTGTAAAGTGTAAACGACACTCTTGTCTTTAGAGAGGAATTAATCTAAAATAAACAAAATATTGGCCAAAACTAGTGGCAATTGTAGTAGTTCATGGTAGTAATAGTCGTTGTAAGAATAGTTTTGATAGCAGGAGCCTTGCTTTGGGCCATAACTAGTATCATATTAATAATAGTCATTCTAAGAGTAGTTTTGATAGCAGTACCCTTGCTTGGGGTAGTCATGGTAGATGTTGTCGTCGCTGGTGTACTCATGGTAGGAATTGGCAGGGTACTCTGTTAGGAATGGTCGTAGCAGTTGTAGCTGCGGTATGGTTAGTAGTGGTAGGAGTACTTGTGGAAGGACCAGTGATGGTAGGACTGCATATGTGGTAAATGTAGCAGTGATACTAGCAGCAATTGGTGTAACAAAATGGGCAGTAGCTGTAGCATTGGGGCTGCATATTTTCTTCAAAGTTAAAAATGAATAAGGTAAGGTAACCAATTTTTAGTATGGTTAATTATCTTGGGTGAGCTCTAACAAAATTGCCAAGAAGTCATCCCAACGGAGGTCCTTCCAAATTCGGAGTTTCATATCAGCCAGACATCATCAAATCCTAAATTGCTTTATGCAGGTGTTGGAGAATGACCCCTTGAGTTATACATGCCAGTGTTCAGAGTTTGGTTGATGACTCTGGGATATCCCAGAGTAGACGCCACTCTTTCTACCACACCTAGCTTGAATGACTTCAGGGTTTGAGATTGGATGATTTAATTGCTTAAGGAGTTCCAAACTGTAGCAATATTTGGGTAGGAATGGCAGTGTTCCCTGCGGATAGTAGTTTGTTGGCAAATTGTCTGGGAATTTCTCCAGATACTCTGGTTGGGGTTGATGGGGAGAATGCTTAATGTGGAATTTGCGTGTAGATCCTTGAATGCTGTGATGACATCACTTCTTTTTCTGCTGTAGGTAAGAGTCGTGATTTTTAATACTGCAAGCCTTTCATGGTAAGGGAGGGTTCTTAGGTTGTATAGCATTTTCATGGCACGTCGATGAACACTTTCACGGAGTTGTTTATCTCCCTTGAATCGAGGGGAGGCCAGTGTCCTACGAAATTCAAGTGTTGGGTGTAACATAGAGGTGTACGAGTTTTTATTACATGTGGGTTTTCTGCCGATAAATGTTCTTTTGATACTCTTTTGAACTATTGACAAATACTTATAATTAGTGGCTTTAAAAACTGTTGGAATGCCAAATTTTATGGATGCCGACCATTTTGTTAAAGGTGTATTTATCGTTTTTTGCTTATGGATATCCCTATGCAAGACTATGATTCTTCAGAATTACTTTGATACAATCTGTAGTGAAATTAGAAGTCGTTTTTGAAGTATATGTTACCATGAATGTCCGAAATTGGTGAATGTCCAAAATACCTTTTTTTTTTCCTTCGACTTAGTCAGCCTTGCGAGTCAACTTTTCCAGTTTAATGCAAGGTTTGATGATGACAGTTTCGGTTTGTTACCTAAGGTTTTTAACCCATTTCTGATATTTATAAATAAATTTAGCCTAGACTAACATAATCTAACCTAACTTTAGCGTTTACCATCATAGCTTGCATAAGACTGAAAAAGCTGACTCGCAAAGCTAATTGAATCCAAGCAGAGAAAAAGAATTTCGGACATTCACCGGTGAATGTCGACATTAACCAGATTTTGGACATCCACGACAACATATAGACTACAAATTGTGGAGCGAGAGCAACATTTTGGTTTTGTCGTATTTTCTTTTTTGTCGTGTGTTGCACTTGGGGTAGAGAAATGGTATTAGATGTACTTCTTAAACTTTAAAAGTTCTCTCATTGCTAAAGAAATTAGAGTTTATCCTTTGCTTCTTTCTAAATGGTGACGTTAGAAATTCGGCCTACGGTAAAAAAGTCAACTTTTAAACTAAGACAGATAGATTTTTTTTCGACGGCAGTCGATAGCTCTTGATGAGCTAATCAAAGTATATGTCCTCCGTTTTTTGGTATAAGATTCCTTCATGAGATATACAAGTTTGAAAGTTTAAAGGGGTTGACAACTTCAATAGTAAGGTGTACACTGAAAACAAAAATAGGCTGATACAAAAATGGTATCAAATATACCTCTTAAACTTTAAAAATTCTCCCATTGCTAAGAAATTAGAGTTTATCCTTTGCTCCTTTCTAAGTAATGACGTTAGAAACTTGGCCTACGGCAAAAAAGTCAACTTTTGAACTGAGACAGATAGATTTTTTTTTCGACGGCAGTCAGTAGCTCTTGATGAGCTGATAAAAATATATATCATCCATTTTTCGATAGAAAAATACCTTCACTAGATATACCAGTTTGAAAGTTTCAAGGGGTTGACAACTTTAGTAGTAAGGTACACACTGAAACCAAAAATAGGCCGATACTAATTGTGAGACATGTAGGGGAGCTTTAAGCCAAAGTCGGCTGTTAGCTCATAATCATCTTCTGCAATGAGGGGTTTCGCAACTTTTGCTAGTTGGTGTACCTATTATTTGTTTCCGGTGTATTTGATGGTAAGACCACTTTGGTTCCAGTGGTAAGACATGTAGGGGACTTGTAAGTAAGGATCGGCTGTTAGGCTACAATCATCTTTAGAGATGAGGGGTTTGCAACTTTTGCTAGTTGCAATGAGGACTTTTTCGAGTTGGTGTACCTAGTATTTATTTTAAGATCCTTACAGATTAGTGTTTAATCGAAGCGAGGAAACAAAACCAAAGTGTTGCTTTCGAAACACTTTACTCAGCGAAGCTGAAAAAAGGTTTCCGCTACGCCTTACATTGCCCATGCAACGTAGATCTACAACGTACAACGAATGGACTTCCCACCTCATTCCCGTGTAACCCAGTATTCTTATTTTGAATCTTTAGAGGGTATCAGAAGATTTTTAGTGGGAGTGTGTTTTTTATTTCTTATTCTTCTTTATTTTCTTCGTTTGTTTGCCTGAATATTCTAGTTGTCTTTCAATATAACATGTTTGTTTGTTATTCTGACTAACCAAAAAAAAAATTTGCTATGTTTCTCGTCCAGTTGCCCTAACTTTCTTAAGAACAAACCTATATAATTCTGTTCATACATTTAAGAAACTTATTAATAAGCCATTCTTTAAAAGGCACCAAATAAGTGCCAGAATAAGAAGGGTTTGAAATTCATAGAGTTTTTAGAAGAGGGTTTTAATACTACGTTCCAGAATAAGGAGGGTTTTAACATTACATTCCAGAATAAGGAAGGTTTTAAGTTCATAGAGTCTTTAGAAGAGGTTTTAATATTATATTCCAGAATAAGGAGGGTTTTTAATTACATTATAGTCTTTAGAGGGTTTGAGGAGTAGGTAGCCCAGATCTGATTTGCGGTGATTTCTGCTCATTTTACGTTTGCCTTAACTATTCATTTTAATCTCTGTTCGTTTTTGGCTGCGTTAATTCATCCAGTGTTTACTTTGTCATTTTAATTTTTGAGGTAGGTGCTAAGTCAGTTTTCATATGCATGTCGGCGCGAAAGGAGCTCCCCCCCCCCCTCAAGATTGGTCCAATAAACAACAAGAAGTCGTTGATAAAGCAAAATCTGGGATTTTTCAGGGGAAGTCGGTGTAACTTATCTGACACCAAATCCAGACCGTTTCAAGTAGTAATCCTACTAACCTCTGACGTCAATTACGTCTCGTAACACGCTAAGGACAGATAATGGGGCTTGTAAGATAGGTAATCTTGGAACGCATCAAAAGATTTTAGAGCTTGATAAGTAGGTCCAAAGCTTCCGAGAGAGCGCGTTTTTAGGATTAAATTTTCCGGAGGTGTTCTTTGGAACAATTTTAGTTGACTTCCTAGCCAAGAATGCCAATTAAAGGGGTGGGATGACTACCCCTCCCCGATTTAAAAAAAGATATCTTTGGTGTTTCCATTTTAAAAATTGGAAAAAACAAGTTTTATTTTGAAAAATGCACATTTTTATCTTTATTCACCAAATCAAAAATTTCCTCCCCCTCATAAATTTTCGTGACTTGGCATCGGTGTCCTTACCCTGGATTTGCAGCTGTATCTGTTGTTATCTTTATTGGTCCCTAAAAGTTTGCGCTAACTTGTGTAAACAACATGTTTTTTTTAATACTAGTTATAAGGTACAATATCGAGAGTATATTTTATAAGGTACAATAATACAACGTCTTGATAATCTGTGTTAGAGCTCCATAAGTATTATCAAAATTTGTTTGTTTTCTTGCAGGTGGCCTGCCTATCCACTTCACTGCTAAACCTTATTTTTACCTTATTGAAGTCTTTGAAAGCTAAGAAGTCAAAGAAGAAAAGGGATGAAGCTAGCCAAGTAAGTAGATTGATAATTACGTTTTTAATCGAATAGTTGTTTGAATTGAGTATTTTTCATTGAATTTTAGTTTAAATCGTAATTTTGATTGAATAATTAATTAGATTGAATTTGTTCAAATGATTAATTTTGGTTTAATTTAATTATTGAAGAGCAATGAAATAATTGATGATTAATAATAGGGTTTTTTAATCGAATAGTTATATTGAGTGTTTTTCATTGAATTTTAGTTTAAATTTTATTTTTGATTGAATAAATAATTAGGTTTTATTTGGTTAAATAAATAATTTCAGTTTAATTTAATTATTTAATTATAATTAAATGATGATTAATAATTAGGTTTTTTAATTGAATTGTTGTTATAATAGTTTTAATCGTGTATAATCGTTTAATCGTTTTAATGTAATAGTGATTATTGTCAGTCAAAGAGCCGATATACACATTTTTGATTTGGCCCCAATTTTCAATTAAACTCTAAATTTTTACTAGTTTCTTTCAACATAAAACAGGTCGAGTTAAATAGGAATCAGATGAATTAATTTTAGTTTAATTTACTTATTAAATAATAATACTTAAATAATTGATGGATTAATAACTAGATTTTCTTAACCGAACAGTTAATTGAATTGTGCATTTTTCATTGAATTTTAGCTTGACAGTCGAAGTCAGTGAAACGCTGAGTTTGAATACCTTATTGAATTTATGATGATGAATTTGATAGTTTAAGTTATTAAATAAACAATTCTTGCCATGGCTGCCACGGAAAGCCGTGGAAGATGCAGCTACTGAGCTTTTTATAGTTACGATTTTGTTATTATGATCAGTTTTTGTGATGATGAATTTGATAGTTTAAATTCTTAACCTGAATATCTTAATAAGATTAATATCTTAATTAATGCCACGACTGCAATGGAAAGCCACAGAAGTGGCAGATGCAGCTGCTGACGAAGTTGCTTGCATTGCATTGACTGTTGAAACACCGTCATGTAACCCCCCCCCCAAAAAAAAAAAAATCGCTTGACTCTGTAATGGCTGAATCACAGGGGCTGAATTAATTTTAACAAACAGAATTATCGCATTGGAAAAATCGGTTGTTATTGCACCCTCACCGCCATCTAACCTAGCTGTAACAACAGATGAAGAAGAAAATTGATGAGCAAATGCGTATTTTTGTTGTATTTTCTGAAGTATTGTTCATAGAATTTTAGCTTAAATTTAAATTTTGGTTGAATATATGAATAATTATTTAGATTGAATTTAATTAGGTAATTAATTTTAGTTTATTTAACTGTTGAATTATGATTAAATCATTGATTATTATAACTAAGTTTTTTGATCGTATAGTTAATTTAGTTTTATTTTATAAACTAAAAAATTTTAGTTTATATTAATATAAACTTGGATTTACGGATAAACGGAATTTTATTTTAAATTACATTTTTTATTGAATAATTAATTAAATTGAATTTGATATAATAATTAATTTTGGTTTAATTTCTTTATTGAATAATAATTAAATAACTGATGATTAACAATTAGGTTTTTAATTTGATTGAGGATTTTGACTGAAGAAAATTGAGTATTTTTCAATAAATTTCTGTTTAAATTTAACTTTTGATTGAATAACTAATTAAATTTAATTTGATTTAATTCTTTGAATAATTAGGTTTAGTTTATCTTAACTGTTGAATAATAATTAGATAATTGATGATTCATAATTAGGTTTTTTAATCGAATAGTTAATTGATTTGAGAATTTTTCATTGAATTTTAGTTTCAACTTAATTTTTAACTGAAAAACTAATTAGATTGAATTTTATTAAATAATTAATTTTATTTTAATTTAATTATTGGATAAAAATTCCATAAGTTTTGAACTTGATTAAATAATTAATTTTAGTTTAAATAATAATTACATGATTGATGATTAACAATTAGGTTTTTTGTTAGATTGAATATCTAATTGAGCCAACAAAACAGAAATAAAACACTTTTTTAAAGCACATACAATAAGAAAAGCACATACAATAAAAATACGAGCACATAGAATAAAAAAACACTTGAACAAGACAAGGACATTTATTAGATAGGAGATTTAGAAGGAAATTTAACGGATAACTTTAGGAAATTTAACGGATAACTTTATAAATAGAGACAAAGCTATTTAGATCTTTTGGTGGGTTACTGGGACGAGAAAGGCTAATTCGTGGAGCATGTGTTAGATTAGATGAATTGGAAGCCGTCAAGTTAAATAGATATGTAATTTTAATGCGTACTTTAAGCCGCGAATATAAATTTCTCAAGGTACGAATAATAGAGGGGTGAACCTCTTTTTGCCGTATGAAGGAGCATGGCTCCGTGTACCAATGAGTCAACTGCACGCCTAACATCTTAAGCTGCTAGAACAAGACCCTCTTGGTCCAGTTCAGCCTCTATTAGGACATTAGCTACAACACTAATATTCTGATATTCTGAAAAACAAACTGGTATGGCGGAACGCTACACTCCTTTAAATCGTCAACAAAAAGCAGCTCAAACAGTTTACAGAATGTAATAGAGATTGATAGGTTTAAAGAGATAGGCCTAAAGGTTGAGCACTGAAAGTTAGATTTGCCTTTCTTGGGGATAGGAGTGAAATCACCAATGATAAAGACGATGGTAATTAAAAGTATCAAAAATCATTTGCTTGATCAATCCTAGGTGTGACATGAGCAAAGGGGGTCCATGGACCCCCTGAATGAATTTTTACACTCCGCTGCTTTGTGACCGATTTGGGGATAATTAAAACACTTTTTTGGCATGAAAATGAACTTTTGAGCAGGCAGTATTTCGTAGCCTATTTTGACAGATTCACTCAGGAATATCTGCAAATTAAGCTGCTGTTCAAAATAAAATTTAAATGCCCTAGATCTACCACATTGAACTACTTTAAAGCAGTTAAGAATGCCTGTCATGAGACCAGGCTCATCTATTTCTGGTGGAACACTTATCGATTGCAATGAAAACTGGAGACTTCACTGACGCTGTTATATTTTGCTGGGACTGTTTCACACTTTCAGCGATAGAATTTGGAGCATTTTTTTCTTTGTACGACAACTTTCCATTCGTTATCGGAACGTTTTAGTCGTTCAATATCTTTTGAAGCAACTGGACATAGATGGTCTACATCCTCTTCTGTTCTGGTGAAGCTACTTCTGTTTTGCTTTACGCTGGAGTTGATTGGGAGGTATGTGGGGGCCAGTAAAGCCAGGTACTCTCTGTTTGTTCGCCTTTGCCTGGATAACCCTGCCAATTTTTAGATTAAGTTCATTAACTTATTAGGCTACGTACTTGTATATGCATATTAAATTCATGTATGCATATAATATGTATTTTAGTCTGTATAATAATATCGTTATAATTGTATTACTAGAAATAATAATATAGTCTTTCAAAGCTTTTAAGCTATGTACAATAGATTGATAGATAACACTAAAACTAGTAGCAAAATCATCCATATAAAGAAAATCAGTAAATAAGAGTTTTTTCTTCTTCATCACAAAAAACCAACAGGAATCCTAGACGGACTTCTTTTGGCTTCTAACTGCACATCCACACATTCATAATACATCAAGATCATTAGCAAATTTCATGCCACAATATACAGTTTTGTTTGGCTTGTGAGAAGTGCAAGTACTCGGGTTGCTTTTTCCCAGCAATTTAAGGCCTAGAGGCCGGCTTGTACCATCTAGATGAATTTGAAGTCTACTAATGAAACTAATTCAAGCCAACTAATTAATCTAGTATTAAACCCAGCTAATTAAACTAATTAAAGTCGAACTAATTATGTACTAATTAGACCCGAAATTAATAAAGGAGTGATCATGGCCTTTTTATAAAATTACTAAATAATGTTTTCTAACTAGGAGAACTCCATGTTTTAAAAGATAGAAGCTTACTGTTTCCCCCTCCCCCTTGAAGTTGATCCTTTTTTTAACGACGTTCTACTTCACCTAAATTTATTAAAGATAACAAGCTTATAAAAAATAAGGGCCCTTATTTTTTACGGCCCCAACGTCGTATTTTGAATTTAAAAGAAAAGTCACAGCCTTTTTTTCTAAAATATGAAATGTTACTAAAATAAAGAATAATAATGGTTCTAAATAAAGAATTTATGAATAAAGAATAAAGAATTATGTATATAATAGAATAAAGATATAGAATAAAGATAATAGTATATAATAGATATAAAGAATAAGAATAAAGAATAATGAATTATGAATAAAGAATAAAGAATAATGAATAAAGAATTATAAATAAAGAATTTATTTATGGTTCTAAATAAGAATTATTCTAAATAAAGAATAAAATAAGGTTCTAAAATAAAGAATGTTACTAAGTGCCCTTTGGATGTATTTTGGATCTTATTACATTATGTCCTGTAACTAAGTGTAGACCTCTTGAATTTAGGCAAATAAAAAAAAAATAGCCAATACGTTTTTAGGTTCCAAGTTTTCTCTCCCTGGGCAGTAATATTTTATAAGCGATTTAAGTTACTAGTTGATCCTTTTAAAATAAAAATAATATGGTTCCATTTACACCCCTAAAGTATAATTGTGAATGTAACTGAATTTTTTTTCAAAAATTTTGAAACTATTTGAATTCGTATTCCCATAAGATATTTGTTAATAACGTTTAATTACAATAAAAGTAATAACACAGCCAACAAAGAGAAGTTGTTATGTACATCTAAAAATTACTGCGGTCGCGAGTCTAAAAGCGCGTTTACATTTGGTGCTATCTGAAAACTGTGCCGAAAATCTAGGAATCTCAACCAATCAAGGGTTTACGCCACAACACACACATTTTTTTTTCTAGATTTCCATCCCAGTTTTCCGAATAGAAGGCTAAAGTTAGATGCATTTAGTATTAGCAAAGGAGCAAAAATTTGCATAACTTCAAACGTTTGAGGATAACTACAGCCAGGGATGAATACAGAATTTGTGGTTGAGGTGAGGGAGGAGGGGTATTTTCGTCCGTCTGTCCCTTCTGGGGAAACACGTGCCCCTCCCCCCTCTGAGTTCATCTTTTAGTATAGTCTTTTACTCAGGTAAAGATGGCACTTTAGATCCTTAAAACTAGAATTTAAAATTTGTGTACGGTTATTTGCATGCAGTTGTACTGCTTAATTAGCCCTATTATTATGGAACAGTTTTATTGAAAAGTATGTGAACTGTCTTTATCACTTGGTAAGGTTTGTTTCTTCTTTATATGTTGTTGCGTTTTGTTTGTTCTTTGTTGTTGTTTTTTTGTCACCTCTAATCAAGAAAGTTCAGTTGCAACTTTAATGTTTATTGCTAGTTTGATGTTGTTAGTTTAGCGTCGACCTTCTTTCTGAGTATTTTTCCGGGTTTTGGAACAGTTATTTTAGAGACTTTTTTCTTTAGCTTAGTTAAGAGTGACTTCTTTCCTCGGTTCATCAATGAATTTAGGATAATATTTTATTAAGTTTTATAGTAACATCTTTACTGCTGAATTAAGTTTTCCTTTTGTATCTTGACAACACTTTGAAATTGTTTGGATAGTATATTCAAATTTTCAAAGTTATACATGGCATGCACACTGGATTTTTTCTTGAAGGGGATACAACTTTCCAAAATAGATTAATGTTCGAAAAATATTCTACTGACATATATATATGATGTAAACAACGAATAAATATAAATATGAAATATAAAAATTGGAAAAACTTCCATGTTCTTGAGGCATCGGACTTGAATGTCTCTTTTAAAAAATGTAGAAAAAATATAAATGATTAATCACCCAAAATGAAGGTGATTTTCAGGCGCTTGAAAAGAAACGACGAAATATCAAATAATATATGTTGGTAAAGATCTCTCCAAGCCGTCCTCAGCGCTAAAAAAAAGGGGGAAGAAATAAAAGCTATATACAAAAACAAAAGACTAACTTTTTTAAGTAAACCGTATCGAAAGAGAAAAATGACTGAAACAAAAAACGTGTTAAAAAAAGGGGAAGGACTGTACAAAAATTGCTCCAAAAGGTTTGGTTTGATTTTAAATATAGTTTTTTGTTTTTTTTCTAGCCCTGAGGACGGCTTAGCCGATGTCTGTGCCGAAATATCTACTTTGTCTTTTCATTGTTTCCTTTCCATCTGTTGAAAATTACCGTTATTTTTGTTTCTTAAAGTTTGAGGGGAACTTTTTCTTCCCCTGTTTTTGCTCCTCATTAGCTATTAACCATAATTTTTGTGTTGTGTTAAGTACTACTTGTTTTATATTATATATGTATATACATATATATATATATATATATATATATATATATATATATATATATATATATATATATATATATATATATATATATATATATATATCATCTTTTGTATGTACCACAAAAATATCTATGCTGTGACAGGACTTGGGAATTGACCTTTGTCTTTGTTTTTATTTTTAAAGTTGTTTGACGATGGAGTGCTCATTTTGTGTTTGTTATTTGCAATAAAAAAAAATCAGTTTAAAAAAATTTACAGCCACTAAGAGGGGTCAAGGTCTTTTTTTTCTTTTTTTTTCTTCTTAGTTCTACTGATGAAAACGTATTTTAAATTCCAGACACGCTATTAACTCTTGAGTATGTTTAACATTACTAGTTTTTTTAAGTCTGAAATTCGAAATAGTAAATTTACAGTCAATTGTTTCATCAAAACTATGACTATATAACGCCAAATAAATGCCTATATAACCCCAATAACGCCTATATAACGCCAAATAAAACTATATAACGCCAAATTTGATTGGATAATGTGTTTGTCTACAGTCAAACATTGTGTAATATTAATGTAATAGTTATTGATGCTGTAAAAAAAGGGATCATAGACTTACCGCAAAATATAATAAATAATCAACAGTGATTTTGATTGTATAGTAGTTATAAATGACATTTCGTATAGTTTGACCTCAATGTAACCACTTATCTCTGAGATCGTTACTCTCTCATTGGGTGTAACCCTTTCCCCATTAAAAAATGATACCCAAAGCTTCAGTAAACAGTATCAATTCTTTTCAACCCTTAGGGGTCAGACATATACCAAGCCGATTTCCGAGATTCTTTATGGATTTTACATTTCAATTCAGCTATCTAGAGACAATTATTTTCTATCCCAAGTTTTTAATGGGCAGGAAATTCTTCAACCTAACAGCAATTAATACAACTTATTCGCCCAATAAACGTAACAAAAATGAATATAAATATTTTTTTAGGTTTTTGGTGTACCCCCCCCCCCCCCCGAAAAAAACTTAACCCCCCGAAACTCTTATAGATATTCTGTTTTTTAAGTTCGTTACAGATTTTTAATGTTTTCACCGTTCTGTTAATCCAAATTTCTTCAATATGTTTCTTTTTAATTTATTTCAATATGTTAAATTTCTTAGTGTTTCCTTGAAATTGCGTTAAAATAAGAAAATAATTTAACAAGAACATGATTGGAACGTAAATTGTCTGCGTTGGAAACAGGCGGTTTTTACCAATTTTTCAGAGTTTTTTTCTGGCAGTTTTTTTTTTATATTTCATAAAGACATGTCCGCGGAATTTTCTGACGATTTTTTCCAATGCCAGGTCATATTCAAATTCTTTATTTTGTATTCTAGCAATTGGAGCGTAGTAACACTGAATCTTATGCAATGATTCGAGCCAAGCTTCATTCGTGGATAGAAAGTATTTTGAATCAGCTAAAACAGTACGAAGTATTTCGTCTGCAGGCTAAGACCACCGATTTAGCTGGTTTAATAAACATAGATGGCGTCCAAGACATCACCACTAGATGCCGCTCAAAAGCATGGGATGGAATAGTAAAAAATGGTGTTGACGAATGGAAGAATGTCTTAAACGAGAAACTGAAAGTTTTGAAAACACTCTTGTTGTAGTTTCATACCCGTGTTTATCATTTTGCAACCAGATTAGTAATAAAATATAGTTTCGTTTTGCCAATTATATATTCTCTTTCTCTCTCTATGTCTCATATTATTGACTTCAGAGACTACACCATTGACGCTTCATTGGTGCCATATCACGGAATGTAGAGGAGAGGTAGAAAAATTTTGTTTCTATTTAATGAAGGTACCGAAAAATAGGTTTTTTTTTCAAAATCTGGGGATTATGTTTTTAAATAAAAACACACAAAAAAAGTTTAAAAATTTAAAGGCTGGTAAGAGATAAGATGAGATAGAATATTTAATTCGAAAAATTTCCATCGTAAGCTCCGAAGGGTGAAATTTGAATTTTGGAGTCATAAAAAAACAAAACAAGCAAAAAAAATCATAAAAAAAGAACTAGAAAATTAAAATACTGGCAAACAATGCCAAAACAACAATAACAGGATGAAAAATCATTTCTTAGATAAAATATTTGAAATGTTGTGTTTGAAGTTTTGAAGTTTGTTGTGTTGAAAAGTTAAAGCGATAAAAACAACTGGTAAAGTTAAAAAAAAAGAATTCGATAATATTTTGTAAAAAAAAAAAAAAAAAGCTAAAGGGACAAACAGAAAAAAAATGGGGGGCAAAATAAGTGAACAGAATATAAAATTTGGGGTAACACTGCCTCAACAACAACTTTTGCACTCTGCCTCTTGTCTGTTCGAAAAGTTCGTGGTAACGAACTGTAGTAAGGAGTGACCCGGCTCAATAGTAACCGAAACTCTAAAAAACAGAATTTGATACCAATAGTTACATCAAAAGAATCGCATTTCTATGCTGATTTTAAATATACAAGTTTCATAAAATTGAGTCTTATCCATTAAAAGTTACGAGCCTGAGGAAATCTGCCTTATTTTAGAAAATAGGGGCAAACATCCCCTAAAAGTCATAGAATCTTAACGCAAAAAGTTTAAAAAGTTTCAAGCTCCTATCTACAAAACTTTTTTTATTTCTTGCCAGAAGACAGATCATGGACACGTTTTTATTTGGGTTTTTTCCCTAGGGGTGATCGTATCGACCCTGTGGTCCTATGATCTCGCGAGAGGGCTCATTCTAACGAAAATTAAAAGTTCTTGTGAAAAATAAATCGGAGTACACCTAGGCAACCTCCCAAGCTTATATTTTTCCCAAAGTCACAGGATCAAAATTTTTAGATAGCCATTTTGTCCAATATAGTCGAAAACTTAATAATTATGTCTTTCAGGACGAGATATTCCGCCACAGTCCCCGGGGGAGAGGCTGCAAGTTACAAACTTGACCATTGTTTGCATATAGTAATGGTTATTGGGAAGTGTACAGGTGTTTTCAGGGGCACTTTTTGGCGTTGAGGGGGAGGGGCTGCGTGGGAGGATCATTCCATGGAGGAATTTATTATGAGGGAAGAGAATTTCCATCAAGGAAATACAAGATTTTCTAGCATTATTTAAAAAAAAAACAATGAGAAAATAAAGAAAAGTTTTTCAGCTGGAAGTAAGGAGCAGCATTAAAACCTAAGACGAGCAGAAATTATTACGTATATAAGGGGGTTCGTCTTGTCCACAATACCTCGCTCTTTACGCTAAAGTATTTTAAGTAATTTCAACTATTCATTCTATGGCCTTTGTGATTCAGGGGGTCATTCTGAAAGAATTGGGACAAAGTTTAAGCTTCAATGTGAAGAACGAGGTATTGACGAGGGGTGAACCCCCGACATATACTTAATAAAATATACAAATATATAAGTTGGTTACGTAAGTTAAATCGTAAGTTACGTATATTTATTACTAATAATAACGTTCATAAAAAAAATGAAAAGTTCTAGTTGCCTTTTTAAGTAACCAAAAATTGAAGGGCAACTAGACCTCCTCCCCCGCCCCCTTTTTATCAAAATCAGCCAATCTAAACTATGAGAAAACCATTTAGCAAAAAAAAATTTATGTGCAAATTTCGTTTCAATTATTCATGTGCAGTGAGCCAAAATCAAAACGTGCATTAATTCAAAAACGTTCGGAAATCAAATATAAAAAAAAACAAGTTTTTTTAACTGCAAATAAGGAGTGACATTAAAACTTTAAACGAATAGAAATTATTCTGTATATGAAAAAGGCTGTACCCTCTTCAACGCCTTGCTCTTTACGCTAAAATTTTTTATTGTTATAAAAAGTAAAGTTCTGAGGAAGAGTAAAACTGTAGTTCTTTCTAACTGAAAAGTCCTTTCTAACTGATAGATATTTTTGTGTTCAAGTAACTCAGTCTAGAGGTTAGTTAAGTCCCATCACGAGAGGTCTTCCTCAAGGTGTAATATTGAGTCCTCTTCTATTCAACTTGTATGTCTTTGAATTTCCAGTATTTCATGCATCATTTGGCCTTTATGCAGAGGATTTGATTATTTGGAAGTCTGGAAGGGATATTGGCCTTCTTCAGATTCTTATTCAACAGGGTATAAGATTAGTCCAGAGATTCTCTTTAGCTTTTGGCTTCCCAATCTCAATCAGTTAAACTAAAGCCTTTATATTTACTAATGGTACTAAAGATTCTCCTAATCCATTCACTATTTCTCAAGGAAGATTCCATTCTGCAATTCAGTGAAGTTACTTGGTTTATGGATAGATTCTAAAATTCAGTGGCATGAACATATTAATTCTTTGAAATCTTTGATTATTTAGAGACTATGAATTCTAAAGAGACATGCTGGAAGCAAGCTGGGATGTCATCCTAAACTTTTATTAGATTTTACAAATTATACATTCGTTCAAATCTAGAATATTGGATCCAACTTTCCTCAGCTCATCCACCATCCTTTTTTAAAATCCTTGAATCTATAAAATTCTGCTATTCGAATAGCTTTGGATGTGAATAAGCATACTCCTCTTTCCAAGTTAGAAATATTGTCTGGATCGGTATCCCTAAGTGAAAGAGCATCTGGTCTAAATATTAAATATTTCTCGCAAATCCAGGCTTATGGAACCAAGCATGCTAATATGCACATACCTTTGCTGGGAATCAGCTGGTCCCAATGCCCATTCATCATGGTATCAATTTGAACTTGAGGTTCCAAATTGGAATCAATACTCTCCTTATGCATATCCTTTCACTGAGTCCCCTCTGTGGGAAATGAGTATACCAGGTTGTCAAGTAGAACTTATCTCAATTACTAAAAACCTCATTCCTAATTATGAAATTCAGACTATTTTGGCTGAATAGATCTCAAAGGCGTACCCTAATCATAGAAAAATAAATACAGATGAATCTGTCCAGAGTGAGAGAGCTGGAGCAGGAGTATGTATCCCTGAACTTGAATATCTATTCTCCTCTCCCATTGGGATGTTCTATTTTGTCTGCTGAATAATATGCCATTCGCCTGGCCTAGGATGCACTTATTAATTATAACATAGAATCTGAAAATATACTCTGTCTCTCTGAATCCAAATCAGCATTACTATTGCTCCAAAATATCAATAGAATCGCCAAGGACAAGGATTTATATAATATTGGAAGAAAGCTTCTTAATCTGAAGACTAAAGACAATCAGATTTGGTTCCAACATAAGGCATCTAAGCCATAAAAGTCATAAAGGCATCAAATATAAATGATACGGCTGATTCTCTAGCAGTAAAGGCTTTCAAGTTAATCCCTAGTCCTTCCTCTGACCTCAATTCACGAGATATTATCAGGCAAAGATCTATTGTTAGTCACAGTAAATTAATTTCATCCCTGTGTCATACTAAATTAAATACTGCGCTGTATTACCGGCTGAAAACAGGTGCGCTTCTTCTAAATAGCTTTTTATTTAAATGGAAGCTAAATCATTTCCTTATATGCCGTGTCCGCTTCTCAACTGATGAAACAATTCAGCATGTATTATTTGATTGCCAGGTTCTGAGTGAGGAGACTATTTCTCTAAAGTGTTTCTGCTCATTGGCTAAGATTCCAAATACTTATACAGCCATCCTGACTTCTAACCTTCCATTGATATCTTAAAGAAGAGACAAATTGTTTAGTGATTATTTAAACATGAAGAAGTCAACTGAAAGGGAGATGATTTACTTATAGAATTTGATTGTGCAGAAGAGAGCGGGAGTGACTAGGAAGAGCCGTATTGGTACCGGCCGGCCTAGCGGCCTTAAACTGCTGCGGACAGGCAGCTCAGATACGCGCACTTCCACAATCAATAAAAATGTATATAATAGTGTGCACTCATTGTTTGCTGACTGGAGGATAATAGTGCTTCCAGTGGGTAGTTTTCCTGGTGAAGGAGTCATAGAGGTAAAAGGACTTGAAGATAGTCTATATATCTCTCTATAATTTTCGGAACTGAAAGTAGCACGAATTTGGCCTGTATTCAATTTTTTTTGTATCTCTGTTCCTCACCACAGACTAAACTATTTATTACAGACCTTCAGTAGGCCCATCCTGCAATGGTAAAAATAGTCAGCTATTAGAGGTCTTCACTGGCATCAATGCTGACCAACAATTTGTTCGTGTCAGATATTGTTGACCATTAGTCGTGTTCTAGCAATCAATAAGGGTTTTGTCATTGAGGATGAAAACGAATCCCAGATGAAATCGTTGTTTGTCAAACTTGTCGGTCAAATTTAAACGGGAATTTCAATAATTGAAACCACGGAAGATATTGTTTTTTTTTTCTTAAAATTTTGAAGAGTAAAAATATTTAATTTGCCCTAGAGATTAATATAATTAATGTTAGCTTGATTCTTTATATATAATAAGACATGAAAAAGTAATTTCTTTAATTATCAACCCCTTTTCCCAACAAATTTTGATGCACATAATTTAAACTATCAGAATATTGACAGAGAATATAATAGTGCATAAATGGTAAAAATCAAAGCAGTAAACACAGTTTGAATTAAAAAAAGTGAAAAAATGTTCAAGTAATTTTAAAAATATTGCCTATTTATTTCCAGCAAAAATCAAAGAATTGCTTTTTCACGGAAATTATTATAGATCCACACTTGTTGATAAACAAATAATGTCTTTTGGAGTGTAAATAAAACATTTTTATCCACTATTTGTTAGCCAGAAATGGTCTTAAGCGTGCCTAAAATCTATTCGAGATGATAATGCTGTAAGTTAAGAAGTCAGTATTGTCATGTTTGTTAAATGATCTATTTTTTGAATGATCAGTTCAGGTTTATTCAAAAAAAATTATCGAAAAATAATTAGAAAGAAAGTGAGAAATAACCACAAGGAAATTTTACGGCAATTCCACAAGTTGAACGTCTATTGTAAAAAATCAAATGGACTGAGTAACTTTGATTTTAATCAGCAATATCAGTGAAACATTTTTGAAGACAAACGACCACTACCACCCTATGCATCAGATACTGAAAACTTTCTCAGTTGTACATTTGGATTACATATCTTTTCTCCAAACGAACTCATTGGCAAGCGAAACGAAAGGAAATTTGCCGCAAAATCTAAGACAATTAACAAAATTTGGCAATGCTGTCTGAGTTTTAGCGGAATAACTTAAAAATAAAAGAAATGGTTTCTGTTGAAGACAAAACACTAGGGCTGAGAATCACCCATTTAAATTCGTTGGCAAGAATGAATGATGGCAGCCCTTATTTAATAAGTAACTATCTGTAAGTGTCTGATAGCATCACTGGTTTAATGTCGAAGTTTGGTAAGATCCTAAAACTTAGAAAAGTATCAAGGACAGTCCTATGGTCTGGGCCTAGTTCCTGATAGTTTAATGTATAAATCCAAAGATAGAAGGTTCAATAATGCTTACAGCTGTTTTTCATCCTTTAATAGTCCCAAATAATATATTTATTGTTGTTTTTATCTTCTAAAGTGTTATGCTTTTTTGTTAGCTAGTATAGTTCCTGCATTTTAACCTGTTGAAAAATAGTCCTCCTTATTAATCTTAATAGAATTGCTGGATAAAAATATTGTTAAAACTTGATTTGGAAAATAGGGGTAATAGTAGAAGAAAACATAGCCTAATATTTTTCATCAGACTTAATAGAAACATTCTGTGTATGATAGAGTGATCATGATATTTAGAATGAAAATAATTAAGGAGTCTAATAGTAATGCAATTATTTGTTAACATGTTTCCCTTAGAAGTCGTCACTAAAAATTTCCCATGAATTCTTGTCAACCCTGAAAATATATAAGGCCCTACATCAAGTGCTTTCTCATGGTAGGTTACTAGGATAGTCCCACTAAAAATATAAATCTGATTCTTTTACTTAGTTAAGCAGAAACTTCCAAAACCATAGGCTACATGTAATACAAAAATCAGGAAAATATATGAATTCAGTTTTTAATGAAAAAGATGGTCAAGGAAGGTAAAAAGTACTTACACCCTTGGGTGCCATGTTTGAAAATAAAGAAAATATAAAAATTAAGCAGAAAATAAGCATCAGCATATATATCTAGAAAGTCTAGCTTTTTTATTTCTTAAGCAAAAGGCAGACACACTAAATTAGCTGGCAGTAAAAAGTATAAAAAAGACAGCCATCTGAATGATTGAAACTATGCAAGAATATAACCATAACATCTTGTTTCTAAATAATAATTAAAATGAAATATACATCTCCTCTGTTGACAATCTCTATCTCCCCCTTGGACAAGCTCTGTTTTTTAGGGGAGGTAGTAACCATTTTTTGTTTATTATCTGTTTAATGAATAAATCCTTCTGTCTATTGTACAGGGTTTGTCTGGAAAATAATAGGACTGATTTTCTTCCTCTGCAACTGTATCTTGGAGCTTGTTTACACTGACTGGATTCAGTAGAGGACATTCCTAGCTAACAAATGAGTAGCTGGTCAGTTCTCTACATGCACCTAGAGAGTCAAGACAGGCAGTTTTGTGTGACATGTTTCTGTGAGTGATGTAAGCCAAAAAATACAGTGTTCATTAGAGCAGAGGTATATTACCTTAAATTGCAACTTGGAGTAATTGAAGGATTTTCTATCCTGTAGCATTGCTCAGCATTTCTTCAAAAATTGCCATGTGGATCAATTTGGAATTGTTTTGAATATTAAGTTGGTTTTATTGACTAGGGTTTATGCTCTGGTCTGGGACTCCAAGGTGTCCCATTCCAGTCTCCATTCCTTATTGCTCCACTCCTTGTCAAGTGAGACTTTAAATTCTTTGACAGTCCTACTGGATACAGTATGATTGCTCAGGAAGTTCCATAGGTCTACTACCCAGTTGGTTAGGAAGAGATGGCATTCCCTCCTCTGAGCATTGATTTTTATGAGCTTCTCAGAATGACCCCTTGTCTGCTGTGATGAATCAATGAAGAAGAGACCTTGAATTGGATTGTTGTGAATTAATTTGCAAGTATTAATCATGTCACCCCTTTTTCTTTGGTAAGTGATACTGCATAAGTTCAGAGTTTACAATCTCATTGGATAAGGAAGATGTTTGCACCTGTCTACTATCTTTGTTGCTCTCCTCTGTACTTTTCCCATCATGTCCCTGTCCACTTTGTGAAAAGAGAGATGCAATTGACATGCCAGTTTCTAGCCTTGGTCTGACAAGACTCTTGTATAGCTTGGTGATTGTTCATGGAGATCTAGTTGTGAATGTTTGTTTAATTGTCCCTAAAGCTTGGTTTGTGCTAGCTACAATATTTTCAGTATGACTTCAAAACTTTAACTGGCAGTCAACTATGACACCCAAGTCTCTTTCCTCTGTAACTGCAACTAGGTGTTCTCTTTGACCAGTTATTTCATTTTGCATGGTGTAAATATGTTTTTGATTGTTATCACCAAAATGTAAAACTTTGCATTTACTTGAATTAAATTCAAGTAGCCATTGTCTAGCCCAGTCATCCAGCTTGTCAAGATTGGCTTGGATTGAGGCAGCCTCCGCCCAAGATGATGCTGCCCTGATGAGCTTAGAATAATCTGCATATAGTGTGAGAAGGTTTTGGAGTATTTCAGTAAGTAAGTAATTAATCAGATTAATGATGCTTCTTGACTAATAAGGTCCCTGCATCAGCCCTGCAGTGCATTGCTGCAGCATGATTTGGTCTCTTGGTCCTGTATTACCAAGCTAAGGTCAAACCCACTGCGCCACCACAGGACCAAGGTGGAGTATTTCAGGAGCATCATTGATGTATATGTTGAAAAGTGATGGCCCAAGCATGGTTCCTTGGGGAACTCTGCTAAGAACAGGTATAGGTGATGATAGTACACATACTCCTTTATCATTAATAACAGCAATTCTTTGGGTTTGTTCTCCCAGGAAGTCTACAATCCATTCAATGATGTCTGAGTGGATGCAACAAGCTTGAAGCTTTCTTTTCAGCCTTAGGTGTGCAACTTTGCTGAAAGCTTTTGCTTGATCCAACAAAATCATGTCCATGGGTGTCCCTTTTTCCAGTAGTTTGGTGACTTCATTGTATGACTGTATTAGGTTTGTGTCCATGGAATGGCCATTTCAGAAACGATGCTGATTTGGAGACATGATGTTGTTGTATTTCAAGTGCTTAGTGACAGCATCATTTATGGTTCTCTCAGGAATCTTTGAAGTTACTGATATTAGACTTATTGGCCTATAATTTTTAGCTTTGTCTTTGGAGCCTTTCTTGTGTAATGGTATAACAGTAGCTTTTTTCCAGTCAGAGGGGACAGCTTTTTCCTTTAGTGATTTCTTGAAGATTTTTGCTAAAGATGAGGATATGAGTTCAGCAGTCTCTTTGAGTAGTCTTGGGTGTATACCATCTGGTCCTTTCGACTTTGATGCATCAAGATTTTTCAGTTGTTTTTGGACATCTGACTCAAAAATGACAACCATTAGCATTGTTACATTGACAGGATATTCCTGGTTATCTGGGATGTTTCTAGAGTTTTCCACTGTGTAGACGGAGGAATATTGTTTGTTTAAGGTTTCTGCTATCTCTGCATGACCAGTGATTTTGCCAGATTAGGTAGGGAATGGAATGTCGTCTTGGCTTTGCTGATGATACATAGTTCCAGAATTTCTTTGGATTAGTTTTAGTTTCTGTAGCAATGATACCTTCATGTTTTTTATAGAATATCATGTAATCTTTTTCAGTCTATTCCTTGCTTTTTTGAATTTATCATATTGTTCTCAAGAATTGGTTCACCTGTATTTTGTCCAGTATCTGTTCTTTCTGTTCATTTCCTGTTTTATGGACCTTGTCAAGTAAGGTAGGGTGCATGGCCTCTTGATATATGAGACAGTGGTACATGTCTCCTTGTGCTTTAACGTTATTTCCTTGAAGAGATTCCAGCTGTCATTGCTTGACTTGTGCTCAAACAGTGCTTCCCAGTCGCCATTTTGCATTCTTCTTAGTTCCTTGTGGATTTTCTTGTAATTGATATATCTTCTGCAAATATGGTCGGAAGAGGGTGGTGACAGTTGGAGAGTTGTTAAGAGACGTACATGATCACTTGCACCAATCAGTGGTAAATGATTGATACTTAGAATTTGATCTGGGTTGTCTGTGATTACCAGGTCAAGGAGCAAGGGTATTTGTCCATCTCTGAACCTTGTTGGTGATTCGATGGATTGATAGAGTGTATTTTCTGCTAGGTAAGTGAGGAAAGCAGAGTTCATAGCACGACCCTCATGATACTGGGGGGAATACCCTAAGCCATCAACCCAGCTGACTTGAGGAAGGTTAAAATCTCTAATTATTAAAAGGTTCTTTGGCTTCTTATCTTGTAGCAACTGCAGGGCCCTAAAAAGTGCCAGTTCAGACTCTATTAGGTGTGGGCAACTTGGGCTCTGGTGAAAAGTGGCTAAAACTAGGCTTTCTTGGGGTAGCACAATCTCTCTAGCCAAATATTCAACCCAATCCAAAACTTTATTAAGAGAGATTTTGCTTACCAATAAGGTTGCCTTCACACAGACTGCGATTCCTCTTCTCGGTCATCTTGTAAATTTGTAAATAGGAAATATACAACAATTCCAATGTGGGCATTGTTCAAGGGGTTATTTGTATTCTCAGCTACACAAATCACATCATAATCATTTTTTGCTGCTAAGATGTGTAAGTTGGTTAGTTTATTTGGCAAGGAGTCTGCGTTTGTGCTCAGCACTTGGAGAAACTGAGAGCAATGACTTTGTGCTAGATCACTTGGACTACTATCACTTATTTCACTAGGTGTTTGGGCATCTTCATGATTTGTGGATAGCGTATCCCTTTCCGAATCTGTACATCTATTGTAACTAAAGTCTAAATATTTTGAACTATCGCATCTATTTACACTAGTGGGGAAGGGAAAGTTCCCAACCCTGCTCACTGCTGGTTTTTTGGGACAATGCAACTCTTATGGATAACAAGGTTTTTTTCACCATTTTGCAGCCAGTCCTTTAATTCTTTCACTAGCTTCACTCGATTCTCTCTGTCCTCCCTGCTTACATCACTTTGGTACTCAATTGTCTCCTTTTTCAAAAAGGAGATTCTAGTGATTTCATTTTTTATCATCACGTTGGGGATGGTAAATATCACTGGCGCTATTTTTTGTGGCTGTTGTCTGGCAACAATCTGGTTATTCTTAGGTATCAAGTGCTTTACATTTGTGAAATGAAATTCTGGAAGTTTATAGGAGGTTTTTAGGTGCTTGCTGATGAACTTTATATCAGCCTGTTCCTTCTCCTGGCTTGTACCCTGTTCTAGCTCAGGAATTCCATGAGCTATGATATTGAGCCTTCGGTGCCACCTATCATGGTCTCTTCTTATTTTGTCTCTCACTTCTTTGTGGGCTTCCAATTTTTAAGCCTTGGTAATGGCTGCGAGCTCGGCATGGAATTCGTTTGTTTGGGTTTCCTTCAACACTTTTAGTTCTTCTCCAATGAGGTATTTGACTTGTGTTTCCATGTCAGCTGTGTTGCACTTTTTTAACAGTTCTATTTCAATTTCTGCAACTCTTTTAGCGACTGAATCAACCATTGTAGTCATTTCTGCAAGCAGTTCAGTTTTTAGGCAATCAATTTGTTCTTTCACAATTGTGTTTACATCCTCAGCGGTAGCAGTTTTTCTCATCACCAAAAAAGGGGGCAATACCAGGAGAATGATGACCCAGCACTTAATTTGTTTATAAGGTTGTACCTGGATTTTGTCATTTCAATACATGAAACGCATAGCCACTTTTCACATCTGTCACACAACATTGCTTTAGCATAAGGTTTTAATTTCATATTGCAGCCCACACAGGGATTCTCTCAATTTTTTTGTGGGGACACTTGCTTTCTTTTTCCCATTATCTTTAACCTTATTCTGATCATTCCGATAAGGCTATTAACCTTATTCGATTCTCTATCAAAACTTCTGAAATATGCAGGGTGGATTCCCAATGGAACTTCCTCTTGGGATCACAATCATCAACGATTTTTAGACCTGTGGGAGGTGCGGATACCCGAATCACCTATCCCCAGCAGTTAAAGATTGGGTTAAAGAAGGGTTAAAGATTGTGACTATCCAACAGCAACTGTTAATGACATGGTGAGAGAGTGGAGTGTTTGTTGGATCCTATCACCCAAAAATCCGGGAGAAACTTTTGTCAGAAGGCGGTACATTAGGACTGTCAAAAGCCATTGAAATTGCTAGAGCCCACGAAACAACACAGGCACAGCTCTCAACAATGGCAGATGTTTCAAAAGATATGAAGATCAAACAGGAGATAGATACTCTGCAGAAAAGGAAGCAGTACCAGCCAGTATATGCGTCTCAGTTGAGGCAATATTACTTCTGTGGAGGACAATACAATCAGAATCATAAATGCCCAGCTAAAGGGAAGATCTGTTCAAGTTGTGGACATACAAATCATTTTGCTCAAGTTTGTTGAAGCAAACCAGTGCATGCCATTGAAAGTGGAAATGCACCTCAGACCAAACAAGTGTTCATTGATACACTATTTGTGGGATCTGTTGGAGATATTAAAGGAAGGCAACCAACTGCTGAAGTCATTGTGAATCAACAGGAATGGACGATCAAATTCAAAATCAGCTGTGGGGCGGAAGCCAATGTCATTTCAATAGATCTGTTCCAGAAAATTGTCCCCAGATCTGAGTTGAAAGAAACCAAGCAAATTCTGGTTGCATATGAAAGTACAAGAATCCCAGTAGCTGGGACGTGCATGCTGCCATGTGCATACAATAAGGCTGCCTCAGGAAGATATGAATTTTTTGTTGTAAGAACCAAAGCCATGCCAAAACTAGTGTATGAAGCATGTGTTGACATGGGTCTGGTGAAACTGGCAGGAACTGTTGAACAAAATCATGAAACGCCTTTCATCCAAAAGATAAAAAAGATTAAGCCGACGTTTTCACCAGTATAGGCGAGCTACAGGGTGAATGCAGCATACATCTGAAGCCAGGCGCTGTGTCAACTGTACATCCAGTGAGACATATACCATTTGCCCTTCATGACAAGCTGAAAAGTGAGTTAGAACAGTTGGAAAAACAGGGTATCAGACAAAAGGTCACAACTCCAATGGAGTGGGTGAACTCGATTGTCACTCTTGAAAAACAAGATGGTTCTCTGCGTTTGTGTTTAGATCCAAGAGATCTAAATAATGCTATAAAATGATTCTATCACCCCATGCCAACTTTTGATGACGTTGCTGCACGGCTCAATGGTCACAACAGATTCACCAAACTAGATGCAAAGTCTGGATATTGGATGCTCAAACTATCTGTCAAGCATCAACAATGACAACTTTTAATACACCGTTCGGAAGTTATCAATACATGAGGATGCCGTTTGGCATTGTCTGTGCTCAGGACATCTTCCAACAGACAATGGAGGGAACATTCAGCAATCTAGAGGGACTAGGTGTGATTGTGGATTAGATAATAGTATCTGGTAAGGATGACGAGCATGATAGAAACCTTGTATGTGTTCTGGAGAGGGCCAGAAAGGAAGGAGTAAAATTCAACTCTAAGAAATGTATATTTGGTGCTCCCAGTATACCTTATTTGGGCCACATCATCACAGCTGAAGGTATAAAACCTGATCCAAGGAAAGTTCAAGCTATAAAGGACAGGCCATATCCTACAAGCAATTAAGAACTCATGACGTTCTTAGGAATGGTCAATTTTCTATCCCATTATGTCCTACAAGCAGTATGAATGATGTTTTCTATGTTGTGTGTAATTTGTTATTTGTTATTATTCTGTACTTAATTTATTCAAATTGTCCCATCATAATTAGGAGCGCCAATTGGGGGGGGGGGGGGGACTAATGGTCTCCCCCTAGATTTAAAAACAATACTTTTGTGTATTTTCAATGAAAAAAATGCCAGTCATCTTCGTTTAATTTTAATGTTTGTCCCCTATTTACATTTTCATGAATTGAAGCCCCTGATCACAAGTGTTAAAGTAAGATTTCTAGACTTAAGTTTATCACCACAATTTTTTTATTGTCACGTCCTCTCACGTTGTGTATACCCTAATGGCCGTATTTTCCTTTTCAATAAATCGGTTCCATTGATTCCAATTTGCAATTGAAAGCGAAAAGTATCCAGAGCAGAGGAAGCAGAACCATGATGAAATAGTTTAAAATCTAATTTATTCTGACGAGTATTTGATAGCCTAAAACTAAAGAGCATAAAGAAAATTTATGCAATAATATTTGATAAAGCGATGTAAATTTGGTAAATAAAGATCCTTAGTTCTTGGTATGCTTTACTAGAACATTTGATTTTTGTGTTCTTGGTTACTGCTTTCTTCTTATAGTCAAAAATGAAAACTACTAGAAAAGGTTGTTACAAACTGAAAAATCAAAATATTTCAGGAACAAAATGGAGGCTCTAAAAGCTATTTCCAAGACAAATAAGATCCATTCACCAATCAACAAACTTAAACATTGTCCAGCCTGTTTGATACCGTTTTCCTATGGTAATTTCATCCATACATTGAAGCAACCAAAATCAGCAAATTCAAAACTAAGAAGACTGTTAAGACAACAAAAGGAACAGCAGCTCAATAGTAAAGAAAGGAAGAAACTAAAGTACCTTAAGAAGAAATCTAGGAATCTGGTAAGTTGATTTGTAAAAGTTTAGTAAGTTTGTTATTCGATACAAAGAAGAGTGACTGAATAGTAAAGCACGGAGGAAATAAAAGTTTCTAAAAAAGAAACCTAGAAATTTGATAATTAGTTTGATAAGAAGTTTGGTAATTTGCCAAGAAGCCTGTAAAAACCTAGTTTTTCAATAAGAAACCTAGAAATTTGGTAATTAGTTTGGTAAGAAGTTTGGTAATTGGGTAAGAAGCCTGTTAAGTAAACAAAAAGAACAGTGACTGAATAGTAAAGAAAGGGGGAAATTAAAGTTTATAAAAAAGTAACCTAGAAATTGGATAATATGCTTGGTAAGAAGACTTTTAATTCGACAAAGAAAACATCACCCGAATAGTAAGGGAAGAAAAAAAAAAGTAAGGGAAAAGTAAAAAGTAAAAGTAAAAGTAAGGGAAGAAGAAACCACAAAATTTGGTGAGTTGCTTGATAAGTTTGGTAAGAAGACTGTTAGTAAACAAAAAGAAGGGAAGTTGAATAATAAAGTAAGGAGAAAAGAGCAAGGGTGATAGTTTAGTTGTGAGGGTGGGGACCAATTTGGAATCCTAATTCTTACAGCAGTTCATTTAGGAGTGAAATATTTAAAGTAATAGCAGTGATTCATTATATGACTTTCTAATGTTATATACAATTGGTTTTAAATTTGATTAAAAAATTAAGATGTTATTCTAGTACTGAGAAGAAAAAACACAACAATTTTCGTAAACAAATGTGTTTCTGACAATAAATTTAGTTGTGCTACTGTAAAAAGATTAATATTTTGTCATTTTAGTTTTAAGATAATTTGATTTAAAGTTATAGACTGTAGTTTTTTGGGCACTGATGAAACACTGATTAAAGCTGAAAAATTCAGCTTTTTTCAGTAAACCACGAATGACAAGCTAGCTTCAGAGGATTTGGGGAAAGGGGGCTGTTATTTACAGTAGTTTCTATATATGTTTTTTCAATCTTATTATTAACTAGCTGTTGGCGTGGCGCTTCGCACCCCCCAAGCCCCCCCGCGCGCGTAAGTTGTTACGCGCCATATTAGTTACGCGCCATTGTAGTTGTGTCCCTGTGTCCCACCTGTGAATATAGATAGATATATATATGTTTTTAACTAAGTAAAACTTGCGAATATACAATATTCTTCGATGTCCCATTGTCTGTGCATATAAATAGATTGTCAGGTTTGCCGACTCTTGAACATGCAACATATAATTGTTCATGAGAAAACAATCTGTATTCAGATCTATACTGCATTTTTCTAATGATTGCCCTTGGGCTTTGTTGATGGTAATTGCTAATCGAATATTCCCTGTGTCCCCGTCGTCATTGTGCCCTTCCGGCGTCCCCGTTTTAGTTGTGTCCCTGTGTCCCGGTCGTCATTTATATTCCCTGTGTCCCGGTCGTCATATGTGTCCCGGTGTCTCGGTCTGTAATTTCTGTTTGAGTGTCCCGGTCGTCATTTATATTCCCTGTGTCCCGCTCGTCATTTGTGTCCTGGTGTCTCGGTCTGTAATTTCTCTTTGAGTGTCCCGGTCATCATTTATATTCCTTGCGTCCCGGTCTGTAACATATGACAATAGATCAATCATGTTGTAACTTTGTTCACGATCCCATTCTACACATGTAGAAATAGAAGCAGTACGATTAGGTGAAAGCATTCCCAAATGCTTGAGAAGTTTGTTTGTAATAGATAAGCACAAATCTTCAATCATAACTTAAGTGCAGTTATAAATTTCTGTTGTAAAGTCCAAGGTCATATCTGACCGTTCTAGCCGTATTCGGTGGAGTATTTTCTCGGCCATTTGCGATTTGTGTTTCTCCCAGGGTATCGTAGCATCGATGAGTTTAATAAATACTTCTCTTTGAAACGCATTCTTATATACTTATAATGACGTCGTATACAAAGCCTTTGACGTCATATACAAATCACTGACCATAACGATTGCCACTTCGTTGATAGTTGCGTATCAGTAGGTATCAATTCGATTGCTGTTTTGAACAGAAGCACTAAATTATTATTTATGTGGAAAAGATGTTGCAACTGGGAAACGATAGTCCTTTCAAAGTTGTTTTTTTTTTTATCATCGGTATCACTTTCAAGTTGTTTGGTTTGTTTTACCTTGACTTGCCTTTCGTTACTATGAAATACATATAGTCGAACCTTTGTTTTTTTAACTAAAATCTGGTAGGCATTGATGACCTTATCCAAGTCAAAGTCCCAAACCCAATGATCATCGCTGTCATTTTCAGTTTTGATACGTTTTGACTCTCGCTGTCCAGGTTGTTTCAGGTTGCTCTTGTGATTCCTCGGCACGCTTTCTTTTGGTGATTTCTCTTTGAGACGCAAGCCTGTTTTCACGCTGTTGTTGTGATTCCTCGGCACGCTTTCTTTTCATACTTTCTCTATTAGCCACAAGCCTGTTTTCACGCTGTTGTTGTGATTCCTCGGCACACTTTCTTTTCTTACTTTCTCTATTAGCCGCAAGCCTTTTGGCATTAGCTCTTTGAGCAGCTTCCTCGGCTGTTTCTTCTTAATGACGTCATATACAGTCGACAAACATGACGTCAGTCGACAAACAAACATGACATCAGTCGACAGTCGACAAACTATACGTCAGTACACAGACAACTTATTTTCTAAAGTTGATTTCTTAAATCCGATGCTTTAAGAATTTCAATAGTTTTCCAGGGCTTCCTGGGCTCACGCTTACGTGGTTTTAAGAATTTCACTGGGCAAGTCTTATCATAAATTGGCTGTGCAACCCCCATCATACGATCAAATGCACCAGAAGCGTCATCTTTCACATCCATAATCTTCCGAAAATCAATGGTACTCAACTCTTCGCCAAACCTCAGTAAATTCACCTTTTTCAACGACCTAGTCTTCACTTTTTTTATTTTATTGTTTTTTATTCGGCCACAAGATACCGCTCCAAAAACTGGGAAATGGTCCGAACAAGGGTATAGAACCACATCGCCATAACTACGGTCCAGATACTTAGAACCAACAAAAAAATGATCAATGAGAGTGGCTGAATGACTCGTAACATGTCATGGAATATTCACTAGGGGGAAAAGATCATGAGCAACCAAAAAAAAAAAAAAAAAAAAAAAAAAAATCAAAATTCACTTCATTCAATGTAAGGAGATCAAAGTTAAAATCAACCTTACAAATAAAATCTAAACCTGTCCGACACACCGCACGCGCAAGTTGATTAAACCCACGCTCAAATTCTTCCCAGCTAAACCTGTTCGAGACACCGCACGCGCAAGTTGATCAAACCCACGCTCAAATTCTTCCCAGCTAGCTCTCGGTGGCTTATACACAACACTAATCAAAAAATTACTACTTCCCATATCTAATTCTAGACTAAAACTTTCGAAATTACCCTCTATCCAAATATCAATATCATTTCTTACTTGGTATGTCAACGAATATGAAATCAAACACGAAATTCCCCCTCTATGAAGTGAAGTCCGGCTTTTAGTCTCCAAATTATAATTACGAAAAGAGTACAATGAAAGAGAGTGTTCCTGACTCAAAAAACTTTCACATATACCAATAAAACTAATCTTTCCTTGAGAATCAGAGTGAAATTGCAACACATCCTCATAACACGTGGTTAAGTGGCAATTCCAGGCCCAAAAACTGAGTAAATCGGCTTCCGCGGGGTTTAACTGCGAACATTAAACATAAGCACTGTTCCTAAACTGTTTAAATCTAACTTGGTTCATACACGGCTCAATATAAGTTGCTATTTGTGCCGACAAAACCTATTCTAGTAGAAAAGGTCGGCTCATTAAATCATCCAGTATAGACACAGCGAGAATAAATGAAATCTCGAACCAAAACAAATCTCTCTAAATGAAAAAAAAATAAAAATAAATAAGAAAAACCAAAAAATAGGAGACCAATAATCGACATTTTAAAACAAATAATAATAAATATTAATTCAAACACATTCAGCATGGGTCTTATTTTTCGCGCAGAATATTCACCTGGCGACTTCACTAATATGTTACCGCGGTCAGTCCATACATGTTAGATCCCTTGCGGCATTTAGCAAATCACGACGTCTCTTTGTATGGGATTCCGACACAAAGATGCCCGAACCTACTAGTTTAGACTTCTCTGAGAACACTTCTCGAGCAAATTCTTTGCCAACAAATCGCACTAGTACTGGGGCAACTTTCTCACTAGCAGTATGAGTTACATTAATTCTAAACTGGAAAACATTTGATAATTTCCCAGAGGATATACCAGTAACACCCATTTGTGTCGAAAGGACATTGAGCACCGTCGTTTTAAGGTCAACTCCCGGCTTTGTTTAATACCGTTGAAAACAAGACTGTCCAAGATATTTTCTTGATCCATATCGTCCAGCTTGACTTCGATATATTCAATTCGATTCTCAAGATTAAGAGTTTACAATCTACCTGCTTTCGGCTTTCGTTCGATGCTGTCTAAGATAGGGTTGAACTCAAGTGATACTGAATTGTACAACTCACTAATTATAGCCTCGGCAGAGTCTTTAAGACTTAGTTTTCACTAGGTCCTGTTCAGTGGCCGAAATTCGTGCAAATAAGTCAGACTGCGAACCGGTTAACGTAGCAGCTTCATCGTGTTTTTTTAGTGCAGCAAAGGCTTTTGAGGTCGACCTGTAAATGTTGGGAAAACGCTCAAGTTTATCAAAAGTGTTTTTAGCATTCTTCGTAGTTTCATTAAAAGCTTTGGCGACATTGTTTTCATACGATACAAGATTAATTTCTGAAACCATTTGCTTGCTATGATCCCCGTAACAGAAGATCAAATAGCTCGTTTGCTTTCCATCCCTTTTCATAACTTTTGGAATACAGGCCACAATGGATAGCCTGCAAATATAGCCAGTGCCAGATCAAATTGCTTATTCGACATGATTAGTGTGAGCAGAAAAAACAAATGAGACTTATCTTGAAGGGGGCAGGCCCGCGGATGACGTTGGCAATCATCGCTTTTGCAGGGTGGCCCAGTGGACCGTGGAGGCCTGCAACTTGTTCACTACCGTACTCCTACATCCAATACAGCATAGTACCCGTTAATTAGCAAAATAAACAAATCCAATCTTTTTCGCACAATTTCACAGCAAATCCTTTGTTTACTTGGCACAAAGCCACACACAGGTAGATCGGTATTTGTACGAGTGATGTACTTAATGCGATTCAATTTTTAGACTTTCATAATAGTTAATCATTGTAACTTCAAAAAATAATCCAATTATGTTCCCGCTTCAAGAGCTAGGTAATATCTAGAAAAGGTTATTTTTTGTTCGTCCACACTGAATGAAAGCTAGTTGAACACTGCTGCGGCTAAGGTAGGAAATGAGATTAGCAGTTGTTTTTGTGTTAAATCAGGACCTATGTATCGTTGTTTTCTATCTGTTTTATTCTATGTATTTGTTGTTTTATTCTATGTATTTGTTTTATGTGGGTCGTTTTGATGAACTTCGTCTTAAGGAGCACAGGAAAGGCAACGGGAGAGCGCGAAATCAATTGGGGAAGAAAAACTTTCCTAGAGTTAGATTGTGCTGATGATTTAAACATCCTAGATGAAATTATGAGCAAATTGAATGAAATTGAGGTTTTGAAAATTCAGGGAGCTAGAATGGGTTCGAAAATCCGGGTTGCAGTGGTAGCTAGCAACCTAGTAATGGACGATAACGTCCACTACTAAGAAATATAGTAACCCTTAACTCCTAAAAATAGAGTCAGATCAAGACTAGAGGTACACTATTAGAACCGCCTTGTTTGAAGCCCCTATTTAGGAAACTTCCTGCCCCTTGGCTTAAACAACAAGGATAATATATTGGCTTGAAAATCAAGAAAAGTGGCTGTAGCCACGATATTCTGTATATACGGCATCTTTTTTCTCTTTTTTTCTTTGTTTTTCTCTTCAGATAGCTTGGCATTGGAACATCCTAAAGAATTATTTAATGACTCACTCTAAAGAAAATTGATCTAGTAAGAAACTTTTGTAGTTAAAAACAGTAATTTAAAAATAAAATCAATTTTTTACGAAAAACAGTATTTTCTATAACACTGTATTATTAGCTTATATTATTAACATCAGGAATTTGTCACACCTACGTGCTTTTGTAATCAACAAAGAAAATTAAATAAAATCAATTGCATAAAGTATCATAAGGAAATCATAAGGGATCGTAAAGGAAGACAATTACATAAAGGATCGAAATAGTTCATTATAGAAGGAGATTATTTAAATTTCATTACTTGTAGACGAAACCTAGTAAAAAACAAACCTCGGCACTTACTAACTGAAAATTAAGATAATACAAGCATCTTCTGAAAAGTTGCTTGTCTATGCACAGTACCATACTTAGGATCATCTATTTCTATTCCGAATAAATTCAAGGTGATAAGTAATGTATTCCGTTACCTGGATAGAACTGTATTTATTATAAATAAAAAAAATTATAAATAAAATATATAAATAAAAATATATAAATAATATATATAAAATATATAAATAAAATTATAAATAAAATGTATTTATTATAATAAAAATTTTTATTATTATAAATAATAAAAATTAAAGCATGGGATGGTCCTCCACTGTTTTACCTTGATTGATTTTATTATTGTTAATTATAGTCTTTTATTAGTAAGCATAATATTTCTGATTATTTTATCTAATTTATGAATTATTTAATTTCTCATTTCTTTTTCTCTCTTTCAGTTGTTCAATTATATTGGTTAGAATACTTATTTATCTACTTTAATTTCTGGATTTTGCTTCTTTTTTAGGTTATTGCCTGTTTGTTCTGCAAGCAAAAATCCAATTTTCATTTAGAAAGAGATCTACCAGAACTTGCCAATGAGAGAAAAGAATCAGTTAAGAAGAAGGTAATAAATATTAAGGCTGAATCAGCGATGGTGACTGGTGTAAGCAATGTTGGCTGCTATTTTAGAAAAAATGATATGTTTCTTAATGATGAAAGGAAAGAAGAACGGATAAATGCAAAGAAGAATGCAAGGAAAAATGAAAAGTTAAAAAGTATCTTAAAAGGAGCAGGGGGATTAAAGAACTCATCACTAATGAAGTTTCTAACTGGTCTTTAAAACTTCATATTCAAGCTTTGGGGGGGGGGGGGAATTATCCCTCAAATTTGTCAAGAGGACCCCTCGTTCGAAAATGTGTCCCCTGAAATTGTTCTCTTTTACTTTTCGACTTCTTCCATGGAGTATAGTCCTCCGATATCCTTTCTCTCCAATAGGCCTGGACCTCTGTTGATATTCTTGTAAGGTATAATTGAAATCCGAAAGTAAGAATAAATTTGTTTGTAATATTTTTGATTCTCTTTATCACTATGAATGCTCAGACCTATGTAGACCTCGAATCACCAAGAATATAGGCTTTTCGTATTTGAGTCGTGGATGCACAGAGAAGGGGACTTTAAAAGGGAGTCCCTCGACTAAAATTTTGATAACATCCATAATCTACCTAAAATGCTGATGGAATACGCTTGGTAGTGTGTAAAGCTCTGATCTGACTTCGAACATATCGGACAAGCGATTTTTCTTCGACTCGAAAAGTGATTTTAACAACTAAATTGTGGATTCTGAACCTTAGATACAAAGCACAAATTTTTTGTCTGCTATTGGAATTTTATAGTTTCCGGGTCATCCGTTAAGATTGCTGTTTTCTATGCAGCACGGGTTGATTTGACAAGTGAGTTCATGAATCGAAAATTAAAGAAGAGTGGGGCTTCGCTCGTCTTGATCGTTGAGGGGTATTTTCCTCAGACAGATTGAAGATGGTATTATCCGTCATTGTTAATCTTTGGATCCTGTACCTCATATGAAGATAAATGGGCTTAGTATACTATTTTTGAAAGTACAACCAACCAAAGCGGAAATGGCAGGATTAAACATTGATCCCTTAAGCTCCTGACCTCGCTTGCAACTCCAGAGTCCAGTAGCTGCCCAGAAAGTGCGTTTAAAACTGTGCGATTGGTTCTATTCATTGCCCTGCACGAATGGATTAGGAGTAGGTACAGGAAACGAAGACATGTTTCGGAGTAGGCGTCCTATTTAACTAGTAAACTAGTGCATAGGTAATCCCCAATTACAAAGTACAAACTCCCAAAAAATAGGCGAATATCAGGAATTATTTATGAGCCAAGCTACGAAATTTTGCTAGCTCCGTAATAAGGTAGTATTAGTGGCACTCCTTCCTCAACTATAAAACTTAGTAGGATTAGATGCGGGACGCGCGGATCCGTGTTAAGCATCGGCATTGTTTTCGTTTCGGTTTTTCTTTTACCTTTTTTTTCCGTTTCTATGTTTTTTTACCTGTTTTTTCATTCTACTGAGTGGCTTGCCTTTCCGTTATTGTTGAGCATATAAAGGTCAGTGAACTCTTGCGTTTCTATCTAGCGGCAAAAGTTTGGAGCGTCTGTATATCAGAAGATGTATATCGAAATGAAGAGACCCAAAAAAGAAAAGAAACAAGTCGAGTATGGTGTATTGAAAAAAATTACAAGGAATAACCTTTTTTAATTCTTGAACTCTTAATTCTTGGTTCAACCTGCCTAAGACCATAGGTAGGCGTGCCCTTTTTCCTCTCATTCCAGGCAATCTAATGGTCCTATGTCAATTAGAAATTCTTGGTCAACCTGCCTGAGACTCTGGGCAGGCGTGCCTTACTAAAAGATAACCAACAAGTATTGGTCCAATAAGATAGGCACACTTACTCCCGCCGTTTACCCGTGCCACTTAACCAAATACTTGGAAAACGATAGGTTCTGTGACTATTTATCTTAGTTCTACTGCCCTAGGAATGATATGTGAACGGATAATAGATAGACATATCCATTAACAAATGAACTAACATGATTTTTATGCAATCCTAATAAGGGGGTTAATGCTAGATTTGTCTCTCACTCAATTGGACTATTTGTCTTGGCTTTTTTTACAATTTGCCATAAATTAACTCCGACAACTATTCGATTTTAATTCAAACCATTTCTTATGTATCAAGTATCAAATTCAGTATCAAGTATCATTTTCTGTTGTTTTTTTCGTCGCTGTTTTTCTGAAAAACAGAAACAGTGTTGATGTTTAATGTTACCTTTTAAATTTAAAAGGTTTAAATTTAAATTTAATTTACCTTTAAATTTAGAGCAGGGATAACCGTCAATCACAGTATTTCGAATTACAAAATTTCAAAGGAAATGGACGAATATCACGAATGATTTACAAGTAGAAATGGGGAATTTACTAATTTCGTAGCGGGGCAGGGCTATCGGCACTTTTAACTGTATTTTTTTTTTTAGAATTTTTGCAGGAAGGTTGTAAAAGTGCATATCAAAATTCTAGTGTAGTTACCATCTGTTTTGTGATTTTTCAAGAAATTAGTAAATATGCAAATTAGTTTTACAAGATTCTAAAATATTATAATTTAGTAGATGCTACTCAGAATTTATAGTACTTTCAAAGTAATTGGTAGTAAATTTACTACTTTCGTCCTATTTTAACAAAAGTTTCTGCTAAATTTACAAAATAGGTTGTTGTAAACTTACAAGTTTTTCCAGTTTTAGTTCAATTTATCCTCAAAACGATCAATTATACTCAACTTTATCAATTTATACTCAAAACGAGCAAAAATTAATACGAGTAGAGCTGACCACCCCCATGCTTTAAATAAAATTAAGGAATGCCTAATAAAGATGTAATTTGTTAATAAGTATGTGCACATATATGTATATATATATTGGCATATGTATGTGTATGTGTTGGTACATACATCTTTACGCCTATAGCGTGTTTTAGGGGGAATTGGTCCCTTTTCCCCTGATGATGAGTCGAATAAAGTTAAAAAAATTTGGAATTTTGTTGTTGTTTTTTTTTGGTGGGTTGAGGAGTCTGGAAAGGTGAGTTACCCATTGTTTTGTATTTTATTTTCGAGGGTAGTTTGAAATGGAAAATTATAGATTCTGGTTTAAATATACATTTAAATTAAAGTTTGTTTTCGTTCTCAACTCTGTCGAGACTTTAATAAGTTATGTAAATATGGTATTAATAATAAAACTTTGAACCTTGAACAATGCCTTCTCAAGACCAGAACACAATTTGCTCTTTACAGAAAACAAAATACATTTTAAATGTTTTCGTTTTTGACTTTAATAGATAAAGAAATATTGAAACTTTGAGGACAAATATCAGTAAATGTATATTAAATTGACAATCCACGGTCGTTTGTTTTTTGTTTTTTGGAGGTTGTCAGCTCGACTATTTTTTTTCGTTTTTTTCATTTATTTTTCCGGTTATTTTTGTTCGTTTTGAGTTTTACTCGATTATTTATTGTAATTTCTGTTCATTTTGGGTTCATTTATATTTTGATGGTGATTTGTGGTAGTTTTACGTTTGGAAGATTATTTGACTTTATTTCTGCTCATTTCTGATTTAATAGAACTCTTTACTTTTCTTTGAAAAACTTTGTTTTGTGGAGAAAGTTTTTTAAATGAATTTCTGTTCGTTTTTATTGACATTATCTTTTTCGTGGAAAGAAAAATATATCTTTACGGTTTTCAAACAGTTCGTGGTAACGAACTGCAGTAAGGAGCGACCCTGCTCAATAGTAACCGAAACTCTAAAAGACGGGATTTTAATACAAATAGTTACATTAAAAGAAATGAATTTTTATGCTTATTTTAGATATATAAGTTTCATCAAGTTTAGTCTTACCAATCAAAAGTTACGAGCCTGAGAAAATTTGCCTTATTTTAGAAAATAGGGGGAAACACCCCTTAAAAGTAATTGAATCTTAACGAAAATCACACCATCAAATTCCAGCGTATCAGAGAATCTTATTGTAGAAGTTTCAAGCTCCTATCTACAAAAATGTGGAATTTTGTATTTTTTGCCAGAAGACAGATCACGGATGCGTGTTTATTTGTTGTTTTGTTTTTTCCCCAGGGGTGATCGTATTGACCCAGTGGTCCTACAATGTCTCAAAAGGGTTCATTCTAACGTAAATTAAAAGTTCTAGTACCCAATAAATGGGAAAAAAATAGAGGGCACCTAGGCCACCTCCCACGCTCTTTTCTTTCCAATGTCACCGGATCAAAATTCTGAGATAGCCGTTTTGTTCAACATAGTCGAAAAACCTAATAATTATGTCTTTCGGGACGACTTAAATGCCCCACAGTCTCCGGGGGAGGGACTGCAAGTTACAAACTTTGACCGTTGTTTAAATATAGTAAGGGTTATTGGGAAGTGTACATAAGTTTCTAAGGGGACTTTTTTTTGTTGAGTGGGGGGGGGCTACGTGGGAGGATCTTTCCATTGAGGAATTTATCATCAGGGAAGAGAATTTTCATGAAGGGACTGCAGGATTTTCTAGCATTATTTAAAAAAAAACAATTAAAAAAAAGTTCAGCTGGAAGGAAAGAGCAACATTAAAACCTAAAAAGAACAATAATTGTTACGTAAATAAGGGGGTTCATCTCCTTCACAATACCTCACTCTTTACGCTAAAGTATTTTTAGTAATTTCAACTATTTATTCTAGAGCCTTTGTGATTCAGGGGTCATTCTTAAAGAATTGGGACAATATTCAAGCTTTAGTGTAAAAAGCAAGGTATTGACGAAGGGGGCGAACCCTCTAATGTACGTATAAAAAATATACAAATATAGAAGTTTGTTACGTAAGTTACGTATATTTATTACTAATAAGAACGTTCGTAAAAAAATAAAAAGTTCTGATTGCCTTTTTCAGTAACCAAAAACTGGGGGCTCCTAAGACTCCTCCTCCATCCCTTTCTTTTAAATCAAAATCGTTCGATCAAAACCGTGAGAAAGCCATTTAGCCGAAAAAAAAATAATATGCAAATTTCGTTTTAATGTGTGGTGAGCCAAAATCAAAACATGCATTAATTCAAAAACGCTCAGAAATTAAATAAAAAAAGCTTTTTCTTGAAAAAGAACGGAACTTATTCCGTATATGAAAGGGGTTGTCCCCTCCTCAACGCCTCGCTCTTTACGCTAAAGTTTTTTATTGTCTTAAAAATTAGAGTTGTGAGAAATACGGAATAATTTCTGTTTGTTTTATATTTTAATGTCGCTCCTTGCTTGCAGTTGAAAAAAGTTTTTTTTTTATTTAATTTCAATAAGGATTCATAGTTTTGCTTGCTATTTGTATGTTGGGGAAACTTTTTCACCTATATTTAATCCTGATACGAATAGTATTTTTTAATTTAATTTTATATTTTCTCCAGTTGACCTGACAGATAAAACTTCATACCATTCCCAAAAACTTCTTTGTCTGCTCTTCGACAATTTGGATTCACTTACACTCTTTTGATTGATTTTAATTGTAAGAGCAGAAGTAGTAATAGTCGTAGCCTTGAAAGTTTCAACTTAATACCCCCAGTCGATCTCGATGTATTCTTGAGGTGTCTTATTGGCGACCGTACACATAGTACCTTTTGATTTACCTTTAAAACAACATTTAGTTTTAAAATCTAATGCGCCAATTACATAATTGTGGAGGGTTGACAGACCTCATATCCCTAGAGACATAGTTACTCGACTATTCTACTATGCTGAAAAAATTACTGTCTCAAAATTTTGACTGGACCTGTTCGTAAAACAAATGGGCTTGGGAGGAGGGCTGCTTACCCTCCTATCTTTTTTTACTCTTAAAAATAACGATAGATTTTTTTTTGATTTAGTTCAACATCTGCCTAAATAGTCCTTGAAAGCTTCACCTTATTACTCTTAGGTTGCGTAGTAGCAATAATTGTAGTAGCATTAGTAGCAGTATGCGCATCGCACCTTTAGTTTCTTCAACATCCCCTTCAGCACACTCTGAAAGTTTAAACTTAACACCATCAACCGTTCCTGAAGCATTTTTGATACGTCCTCTTAACAACCTGTGTGGTCATAGTGTGTTTTGATTTAGTTACATGCTGTTTCAATATTTCCCAAATTGGGTTTTCTTATTATCCTTAGTTTTAATAGCAGCAGCAGTAGTAGAAGCAGTAATATTAATTGCAGTAGCCTCAGCTTTAGTGGCAGTAGTAGAGGTAGTAATAATAGTAGCAGTATTATTTTGTCCTTTACTTTATAGTCTAAATTAAAGTAAAGTTGCAATTTACTGCAACTATTTAGTAGTTGCATTAGTTAGTTAATTATTGGATAATCATGCTAGGTTTTGGTAGAGGACAGCAGATAGGGGAATGCCCTACAGATAGGTAGAGTTGCTCCATAGGAGGCTTAGACCAAGTAGGACCTTGTCCCAGTGGGGTCCATAATAGAAACTGGGAAGCCCTCCCCTGGGGGTCATAATTACAGGTGGAGGAGGAAAAAGACCCCTCAAAGGTACGCTCAACAGGGCCCACTGCTGTGTTCACACGTCAGATGAGTTACAAACCTTCTCCCAGTAATGGGTTAAATTGCATGGTGAAGCAGAACACCATCGTGGAAGAATCCTCTATAGGAGGACAACTGCGGCAGAGCGTAAGATCCAGATTTATGGACAACGGTCTCTGTAAAGGGCTGCCTCGACCCTTTCGGGGTACCTGCAAGACTGGGAAACTTGCGGTCAATTTTTCCCACTTGAGGAGTGGCGCCCCTCGAGGAAATTATAGCCTAGTAAACAACACAGCACTCGTACGGTATTCTGATTATTGGATATTTTTCTGGGCTTGGTTTGTTTTGATGGGCGTTTTCGGGCTGAAAAACCTCTTCCTAGCTAATTTATCTACTATGGGCTGCCTCCCCGTAGTAGCATAATATTTGTAGGCATGAATATATAATGAGTCGGAGATAATAGGCTTGGGACTGTCTGTGCAGGATTTCGACTCTTGTTGATAGAAGAGCATCGCCAAGTGCTGAAAACCATGTTGTGACCAAGATGGGCCCATGATTGTACAAAGCCTCCAACTTACTGGAGGTCCCAGGGACTTCTTGCTGTCCGGTTCTAAGTCGGCTTAAGCGCTTCGGTGTAGACTTGAGAAGATATGCTGGTCCCCATCCTGCACTGGTATCCGGGATCACTGCTTTTCTTGAGGCCAAAATAATTTCAAAGATTTAAAGAACATGAAAATTGGAACTTGGAATGTTACGACGTTAAAAAATGACTATCGCATCGACATTTTGACTGACGAATTCAGACGGTTCGAACTGGATTTGTTAGGAGTTTCAGAAACTCATATCCAAGGGGCAGGAAGCATGAAATTAGGTGACATAGAATTTGTTTACTCAGGGAGGAAGGATGGGGTATATAGACAGGGAGTAGGGCTCATGATGAATAAGGAAGCTGCTAAGTCTTGTTTAGGCTGGGAAGGTATTAATAATAGAACACATAGAATATAATAGAATAATAATTGCTCATTTTATGACTGAAAAGTTTAGGGTATCAGTTATAGTAGTATATGCCCCCATTGAACCGACTGAGGGAGATACTAGTGACTCAGATGAATTTTACTTATTGCTACTACCTCAACTACCTTTAAACGCGATGCATTAATACAGCTGCTGCTACTCGTAATACCGCAGCTACTATTAATACTACAACTAGAAACACAAATACTACTACTGTAATTACTATTACAACAATGCCTAACGGTATGAAGGTGAAATTTCTAAGGATTTTTTTTTTTGGGGGGGGGGAAGGCGTAGCAGCCATATCTTAGGAACAGTATGGTTTGTGAAATTGCAACTAAAAAACCTTGTTGTGGGGGATATTGAACTAATCAAAAGAAAATATTTACATCCTAACGCTTCTACTATACTATTACTACTACTACTACTACTACTCCTACTAATAACTCACTGCAGCACCAAGCCGTCTGAGGCCAACACAGCTACGCACGCTCCTCCTCCAACCTAATCTATTTAAAGCCTCCCTCTTTACACCCTCCCAGGAAGTTCCCATTTCCTTTAAATCTTTATTTATGGCATTCTCCCAACCCAGACAAGGACGACCTGCTTTCCATGTAGCCCCAGACGGTTGGCCAAAAAGGACAATCTTCGGTAATCTGTCATCCTTCATCCGTAGAACGTGGCCTAGCCATCTCAACCGTTCTTTCATGATAGCCCCAGAAAGCGGGATTGAACCACACTTTTCGTACAACCTACTGTTTGAAATACGGTCGGTCAGCCGGGTACCCAGAACAATCCGTAGGCAATTTCTCTGGAAAACATCTAGTAAATTTTCATCTGCTTTTCGGAGTGCCCATGCTTCAGAGCCATATTTGACTACTGTCATCACTGTAGCTTCCAATATTCTAATCTTGGTTTGTAGACTTATCTTTCTATTCTTCCAAACTTTTTTTAACTGTGAAAAAACACCCTGAGCCTTAGCTATTCTACTTTTAGCATCTTCACTGCTCCCACCATCTTTACTAATAATACTACCAAGGTAACGGAAGCTCCCAACCTGATCAATCTTTTCGTTACCTAATGTCACCTGTTCATCTTCACTTATTCCTAGCCTTAGTGACTTAGTCTTCTAACATTAACTTTCAAGCCTATTTTAGCACCCTGAACTTGTAAAACCTCTAAAAATTCATTCATTTTGCTCACACTTTCATCTAATATGCTTTAATCATCAGCATAATCTAAGTCCAGGAGCGTTCTTCCACCCCATTTGATTCCATGGTCACCAATTGCCTTTCCTGTGCTCCTTAAGACGAAGTCCATCAAAATGATCCATATAAAGGGGGATAGAACACAACCCTGCTTAACTCCTGATTTAATACAAAACCAGTTGCTAACCTCATTTCCTACCTTAACCGCAGCAGTATTATTCTCGTACATAGCGCAAATCACTTTAATGTATTTTTCTGGTATACCATATAACGACAAGACCTTTGTTAACGCTGTTCTATCAACAGAATCGAAAGCTTTCTCATAATCGATAAAACTGAGGACTAAAGGTGTTTGACAACGACGGGACTTCTCAATTATTAACCTAAGAGTGAAAACATGGTCGACACATCCTCTACCTTTTCTAAAACCGCATTGTTCTTCCCTTAAAACTTTGTCTACAGAATGTCTTAGTCTAAAAAGTATCATATTACTCAGTAATTTGCTACCTACAGAGACGAGACTAATGCCTCGATAATTACGACACTCACTCTTGTCACCTTTCTTATACAGTGGTTTAATTAAGGTTTTCCTAAAATCATTGGGTACTTCCCCTTTTTCAAAAATCATGTTCATTATCTTCATTAGCTTATTCCTAACCTCAGAGCCACCATATTTAAGAAACTCATTAATCATACTATCAGCACCTGGGGCCTTATTATTTTTTAATCCTTTTAGTACTGTCGCTAATTCTTCCTCAGTAAACAAATCTTCCTTCACATCCAAGGTATCACAAACTTTTTCATTTTCATCTATATCTTTTCCTGCAACTGTATCTCGGTTTAGCACATTCTCAAAATGTTCCACCCATCTTTTTAACTTTTTCCTTATCACTAATTGTGGCCCCATTTCTATCTTTAACTGGGACTAGTTCGGATTGGCTACTCCCTTTCAATTTATTAACATGCCAGTATAATATTTTACTATTATGCCGTCTAGCCGCATCTTCCAGATCCTCAGCAATTTTATCCATCGCCTCCATTTCACATCTCCTTAGTACATATTTTAATGCTTTCTCCACTTTCTTTACATTCCTTTTGTTTTCATACGACCTATCACTCAGATAATTCTTATACAAACCCCTTCTACACTCTATTAAATATAAAGCTTTTTCACTAATATTCCTAGTTGCAGTCTTAGCACTCTTCCCTAGGACACCATCAGCAACTTCACAAATTGTTTTTTCTGAAATTATTCCATCCATCTTCCACATTGTCAAATTTTAAACTCTCAAGTTTAGTACTCAACTGTTCCTCGAATTTTTTTTCTCAAATTTTCATCCTGAAGTCTACCAACATCATAACTTCCCGGGAGGGAGTTACCCTTCCGAAACTTCAGCTTTAAATTAACCTTAGACACTACTAGATGGTAATCTTTACTTTTAACATCAATAACGGCACTCCTGTACACCCTAGTATCTTGTATTGATCCTGCTAGTCTTCTGTTTACAATAACATGATCAATAAGGTTTGCTGTCTTACCATCACGTGAATACCATGTCAACTTATGGTCCATTTTGTGACCAAACACCGTATTGGTTAGAACTAGGTTGTTATACCTACAAAATTGCAAAAGCCTATAGCCATTACTGTTTTCTTTTCCTACGCCAAATTTACCTAGGCTAGGATACCATCTATCCCTGTTTCTACCAACTTGGGCATTAAAATCTCCTAGCAAAAACACCCTGTATAGACAGAAGGCAGATCACGGATGCGTGTTTATTTGTTTGTTTTGTTCTTTTCCCCAGGGGTGATCGTATCGACCCAGTGGTCCTAGAATGTAGCAAGAGGGCTCATTCTAACGGAAATAATCATTTTCCCAATGTCATCGAATGAAAATTCTGAGATAGCTATTTTATTCAGTATAGTCGAAAAACCTTATAACTATGTCTTTTAGGACGACTTACTCCCCCACAGTCCCCGTGGGAGGGGCTACAAGTTACAAACTTTGACCTGTGCTTACATATAGTAATGGTTATTGGGAAGTGTACAGACGTTTTCAGAGGGATTTTTTTGGTTGGGAGTGGGGAGTTGTTGAGAAGATGGGGATATGTTGGGGGAACTTTCCATGGAGTAATTTGTCATGGGGGAAGAAAATTTCCATGAAGGGAGCGCAGGATTTTCTTGCATTATTTAAAAAAAAACAATAAAAGAATAAATATGAAAAAGTTTTGTCAGCTGAAAGCAAGGAGCAGCATTAACACGAACAAAGATTACTACGCATATGAGGGGATTCGTCCCTCCTCAATACCTCACTCTTTACGCTAAAGTATTTTTAGTAATTTCAACTATTTATTCTACGGCCTTTGTGATTCAGGGGTCATTCTTAAGGAATTGGGACAAAACTTAAGCTTTGCTGTAAAGAGGGAGGTACTGCTGAGGGGGTAAACCCCCTCATATACGTAATAAAAACATACGAATACAAAAGTTCGTTACGTAAGCTAATTCGTAAGTTACGAATATCTTTTACTAATAAAAACGTTTGTAAAAAATTAAATGTTCTAGTTGCCTTTTTAAGTAACCAAAAAACTGCTGGGGGGGACTAGGCCTCCTCCACCGCTTCTTTTTTCCCAAAATCATTCGATCATAACTATGAGAAAGCCATTTAGCAAAAAAAAAAAAATATGCAAATTTCGTTTTAATTATTCATCTGAGGAGAGCCAAAATCAAAACATGCATTAATTCAAAAACGTACAGAAATTAAATAAAAAAAAACTAGTTTTTTTAACTGAAAGTAAGGAGCGACATTAAAACTTAAAACGAACAGAAACTACTTCGTATATGAAAGGGGCTGGTCCCTCCTCAACGCCCCGCTCTTTACGCTAAAGTTTTTTACTGTTTTAAAAAGTAGAGTTGAGAGAAAGTGTCAAACTTTAGCGTAAAGAGCGGGGCGTTGAGGAGGGACCAGCCCCTTTCATATACGAAGTAATTTCTGTTCGTTTTAAGTTTTAATGTCGCTCCTTACTTTCGTTTAAAAATCTTGCTTTTTTTATTTAATTCAAAAGAAAAACGGATCCCACTACGCTGTTTTCTGTTACGGCACGCATGAGGTAATAACGGTTCAAGAATCTCAGCTTGAACCATACCAAGAAAACTTTGATGAGGCTGTGAAGAAAAAAAAAACAAAGGAGTAGCAAATGCATTCAGCGAAGTTACCACTTTCCCGAATATTTACTTAGAAAAGTTAAACTTGGATTCTCAAAAAGAACTTGAAAATCTGCGAAACGGTTTGAGAAATGAAATTGAGCAAAGGGTTCGTGACAACTTGAGCACGGTATCTTCTACAGGGCTTCATCAGTTACAGAAGACATCGTCTGTAAAATCCATTATTCAATTTTGGTTGAATACTCGGTAAAGTTCAGTGCCTTTGAAAAAATGTTATCTGGGCTCAAGAAGCAAATTGCATCTCTGGAAGTCAGAATCGAAGTGATTGGACTAAAACTTGATGATATGGAACAGAAAACGATAATGGATACGCTTATTTTTAGTGGTTTAAAGCAAGCACACGGAGCCAGTGTTGACATATCAGTGAAACAAGTTACTGGGGAAAAAATGGGACTACCAGATATTGCAAATTCGCACATCCTGAACGTTCGTCGGTTCCAGAATCCATCCAATCCAGTCTCCAACAATTCTAAAGTGTCTCCCGTTTGTGTTGTCTTTCGTAATGTGGATGCTGCAAAAACGGTGTTCATGGCAAAATCGAAACTAGCAAAAACTGGTATATTTGTGTCGGAGTACTTAACGAGAAAGCGCAAACACTTGCTTGATTTGGCTCGAAACAAACTTGGTTCAAAGAACGCATGGTCAATCGTTGGAATGATTTTGTCAAACAGGTTCCGAATATCAGGAAAATACGAAGTGCGAAGGATCTTATCGGTGAAGGATCATCAGCTTAATTACTGCTTTTCTCATGTTCAGTTTGTGCAGTGCCATGTTCTCACTCTTTGTTTCTTTCAACCATTTTCCGCTTGCGATACCCTACTTTTTTTTAATCTTTTTCTCATTTATGCTCTTCATTTTTTTTTGTCTCTGCTTATACTCTTATCAATTTCTGTTTGCACTTAAGTCATGTCAGGGTCCCGTGATCGCTTGAAAAATTATGAGGAAAATAGATAGTTATTGATGATGTGCTTTCAGATGTATTGTTTGGTCAGTCGGGATTTAAAGCTGGATTAAAAAAGTACCCTAATGATAGTTCATACGTTGAACTTGAAGATCTTACTAAATGGGATCGGCTAAATGTTCTTTGTTGTGGACAATGGAGTGTCTTAAATCGCAACCATTGTTTGTAGGCCTATATGAAACGTTTTTGACTGATGAGAACCTGAATGTAATGGATTTTTCTGTTCCAGGGTATAAGGTTGAATATAAAGGTCGCTCTTTTATGCAGAGAATTAATATGCATTAATTCAAAAACGTTCAGAAATTAAATAAAAAAACAAGCTTTTTCTTAACTGCAAGTAAGGAGCGACGTTAAAACTTAAAACGATCAGAAATTATTCCATATATGAAGAGGTCGTTCCCTCCTCAACGCCTCGCTCTTTCCGCTAAAGTTTTTTATTGTTTTAAAAAGTAGAGTTGTGAGAAATACGGTGTAATTTCTCTTTGTTTTAAGTTTTAATGTCGCTTGCAGTTAAAAAAAAGTTTTTTTTTATTTAATTTCAATAAGAATTCACAGTTTTGCTTGCTATTTGTCTGTTGGGGAAACTTTCTCACCTATTAATCCTGACACGAATAGTATTTTTTAATTTAAATTTATATTTTCTCCAGTTGACCTGAAAAATAAAACTTCATACCATTCCCAAAAACTTTTTTATCTGCTCTTCGACACTTTGGATTCACTTACACTCTTTTGATTGATTTTAATTGTAAGATCAGAAGTAGTAATAGTCGTAGCCTTGCAAGTTTCATTTTAATACTCCCAGTCGATCTCGATGTATTCTTGAGGTGTCTTATTGGCGACCGTACACATAGTGCTTTTTGATTTACTTTTAAAACAACATTTAGTTTTAAAATATAATGCGCCAATTACATAATTATGGAGGGTTGACAGACCTCATATCCCTAGAGACATAGTTACTGGACTATTCTACTGTAGTAGCAGTATGCGCATAGCACCTTTAGTTTCTTCAACATCCCCTTCAGCACACTCTGAAAGTTTAAACTTAACACCATCAACCGTTCCTGAAGCATTTTTGATACGTCCTCTTAACAACCTGTGTGGTCATAGTGTGTTTTGATTTAGTTCCATGCAGTTTTAATATTTCCCAAATTGTGTTTTCTTATTATCCTTAGTTTTAATAGCAGTAGTAGTAGCAGTAATATTAATAGCAGTAGCCTCAGCTTTAGCGGCAGTAGTAGAGGTAGTAATAATAGTAGCAGTAGTAATAGTATATTAGAAGCATTAGGATGCAAATATTTTCTTTTGATTAGTTCAATATCCCCCACAACAAGGCTTCTTAGTTGCAACTTCACAAACCAAACTGTTCCTAAGATATGGCTGCTACGCCTTCTTCACCCCCCCCCAAAAAAAAAAAATATTCCTTAGAAATTTCACCTTCATACCCTTAGGCATTGTTGTAATAGTAGTTACAGTAGTAGTATTTGTATTACTAGTTGTAGTATTAATAGTAGCTGCGGTATTACGAGTAGCAGCAGCTGTATTAATGCATCGCGTTTACAAGTAGTTGAGGTAGTAGCAATAGTAGTTAATGTATAAGCGATAGAGAAATTAGTAGTAGCTTGCACATATTGCCTTTTGGTCAGATGATTTTCCTCTTTTAGCATTCTCTGAAAATTCTAACTCAATACCCAAATCAATTATTGAGACACGCTCCTTTACAATGTATATGCACATAGCGTCTTTTGATTTAGTTCAAATTTCCCCTCAATATTGTAAATGGAGTAGCGTGGTAGTGGCAGTAGTAGACGTGGTAGTATTAGCAGTGATAGCTTGCAAATACACCCCTTTTTATCAACTCCCTTGTCATTTCCTGAAAGTTCCGAATTGATATGCCCAGTCATTCATAATTTACGCCCTTTTGACAATCCGTATATACATAACGTGTTTTGATTTAGTTCAACACACCCTTCAATATTCTCTGAAAGGATTAAGTGAATGTCCTTCGTCTTTTCGTAAAGTCAAGTTCAAATATGGTTACCTCTCTCAATAACATATGGTATATGTAAACAATGAAGACTATGGGGAGATTGACATTCCCTGAGACATAATTACTGGACCTTTCAACAATGTTGAACAAAATAGCTCTCTTAAAATTTTGATCAGATGCGTGTTTTTGGGAATGATAGTCTTGTGGGGGAGGGGCTGGCTGCTCCCATTCACTTTTAACTCTTAAAAAGGCCACTAGATCTTACGACTTCCAATCAAATGAGCCCTATCTGATCCGAAGTTTTTGCAACTCTCCCCCCTTCTATAAAATCCCTTATGCTCCAGCTGTAACATATAACCCTGGGCTCTGGAGGGTTGTGTCCACTCTGTTGGCATTGTTAGATGCTCTTTGGACTATTGTGAACAAAATAGTTATTTCACATTTTGATCGGATGCGTTTGGGGAAAAAAGGGTGTCAGGGAGTGGGAGCTAGTTGCCCTCCATTACTTTTGACTACTAAAAGGAACTAGAACTTAAATTTCCAATCAAGTAAGCTTTCTTTATAGTTCACACAACCACCCCTTTCAGAAAAATCTTTTATGCCCCGGCGTCTAACTTACAACCGGTGCTCCCAGACTCTTGGGGATTGTGTCAGCCCCAAAGGCCTTGTTATGTAATCTTGGGACTATTTTTGAAGAAATGGCTATCTCAAATTTTCTATTTATTGATGTATTTTGGAAAACAGGCAGTGAGGGGGGGGGGTCTAGTTTTCCTCCTTTGACTCCTAAAAAGGGCATTAGAATTTCTGATTTCTAATCTAATGAGCCCCTCCGAAGTCTATACGACCATCCTTTCCATAAAAACATTATTTGCCCCCCTTGGTATAACTCACAACGTTTGCCCTGAGAGCTCTGGGAGGGGTTGTCATCTTCAAAGACATAATAGCTGGACCTATCAACTACACTGAAAAAATGGCTATCTAAAAATTTTGATTGGATTTATTTGGGGAAATGATGGATGGGGGTGGGGTCGCCTTCCAATCACTTCAACTATCAAAAAGGGAACTACACGTTGCAATTTTCAATCGAATTAGCCTGCTTCGAAGTTTCTACGACAACTCCTTCTATACGAATTGCTCTGATCAGAAAAGACTTTTTTTAGTTTGTTATTGTGAATTAAGGTAAGAACTTTATGATTTTGATTTGGTTTATACATACGTGGGAAGATCTCAACTCTTATTTTCTTTTGGCCTTTTCCAACTTGTTTTTGATTTGTCTTATTTTCTTCTGAATCTATTTGTGTTACTTTGCGTTTCTTTAGTTGCCTATGTATTAAACTGATCCGTCGGGCTCTGCTCTCAATTGACTAGAATTTAAATAAAAATTGCGTAAAAACTTTTTATTTATTTTTTTTGCTCCAGTCACTGTTATAGTATACAAATTGGAATTTATTGCCATCTATATAAATAAAATTGTAAAATAGAAGGCGTGACGAACTCTATACCAATTTAGTAGTGCAAGATAATGACCTTGGATTTATTATTTAAATTAATGATTTAGTCTGTCTCTGAACAGCAGGTCGCCACTCGCCCCTGAATAGATTGGGCATTGGTTGCAAGAGAGGGTTTAAAGGAAATTGAAACTTCTGGGGGGGGAGGGGTATAAAGAGGAACTTTTGAATAGATCGGTGCGGATGAGTAGCCGTGTATGCATCAGGCGGCTTGATGGTGCAGTGAGTTGATGGTAGTAGTTTTAGATTTGCATTGGTCCCTTTATTTTATATTTTTCGTTTTACAAATCGTGTAGATAAATGTAAAATCTTTTGTGTTCGAAACTCTCCTTCTGAAACTCTAAATATTAAATAATTTATATGGACTTTTCAGTTATAAATGTCAAATCACGATTAACCAATTCTATATTCAGTCATACAATATGATGTGCGTGTAACTGAACCACCGTTTAACTGAAACACAAGCAACTGAACCACCGTGCAACTGAACCCCTGTAGATCTGAACACCTATGAAATTGAACCTTCGTGTAACTGAACCATCAGGCAACTGAACCCCATTTAAGTGAACCCTCGTGCAACTCAACCCCATTTAACTGATCCCTTGTGTAACTGAGCCCCCGTGCAACTGAACCACCGTGCAACTAAACCACTATGTACCTGAACCATCGTGCAACTGAACCCTCGTCTAACTGAACCACTGAACTCTGTTTTTCAGTATTCTAAAAATATCAGGCAATATCATTGGGTAAAACACAAGTTAGGTTTTTACATTCTCAGTCTTATTGGAATTGTTTGTATCTTAACATCGTGATATAAACACCTGTCAAGATCATTCATAAAAAGCTTCGTTTTATTTTTGCAAAAAAATGACATCATCCGATGTCACAAACCATTAAAGCGGATTTATTTCTCTTTTTTTTTTAGATGAATCAGACCTTTCTGGACGTTAAGTAATAAATATATGTTTTAAAATTATTTGACCTTTGTGAATCTAGATAACGAATTTTAATCAGATGTCTTTGAGGATATTGCAGCTAAAAAAGATATGAGAGGGGGACTGGTTGCGCTACAGCCTTTTTTTTTCAACATGCCCAGAAAGTTTAAACTTCATACCCCCATGTTTATGCCCTCAGCATTACTCGACATATTGCAGATACGTCGTCCTGTAAAACTGGATACTCCTAAGCATTTTCCGAACGATATGACGGTAGATACAGCCATTGTAGATATTGCTGGTATTTCCTTTTGACGTCTAACAAAGGAAAAAACGTCTTTTTATGTTTGGCCTTTCTTTTTGACATTTCCCTAAGGTATGGCCTTAATGTTCCATACTTTTTCTATTTATAAGATCAAACATGCCCTCTTTTCTTGATAAAAAACACCTTGTATGTTAACAATATGAATATTGCATAACTTACATCCTTTGCACCAGGGACTAGGGGTTGTGAACCCTGGGGGCATAGTTATTTAACCTTCGATCTTTTTTAAATAAAATGGCCATCTCAAAATAATCAATCGGATATATTTGGGGAAAAAGTGGCTGTGGGTGAAAGCCCATCGATCACTTTTAACTTTTAAAAAGTGAACTGGAACTTTTGATTTCCAATCGAAGGAGCCCCCCCCCCAAAGCTCATGCAAATTTTTTTCATAAAAACCTTATGTGTTAACATTGAGAAACTAGCTTAACTTACAGCCCTTGCTCCAGAAGCTGCTGGTGGGGTTGTTAACCCCAGAGGCACGGTCAACCTTCTCCAAAGTTTGTGCGACAATCCCTTTTAAAAAATCTTTAAATCTTTACAATGGGTAACTTGCAATAACCTACAGCCCTTTCCCTGAGGATTGTGGGGGGGGGTTTATTAATCACATTTTATTGTTCAATAGGAAATTGAAAGTTTTAATGTCCTTTGGAAAAGTCAAAAGTGATTGGGGTACAACCAGCCCCCCCTCCTCCTTGGAATAAAACCTCCTGTGTAATTCATCCGGAAAATTACACCTCGCGGAAAATATCCTCCCCATGGAAAATAACCCTCCTTGAAAAATCTTCCCCCAAAAAATACCCCCTGCGGTTGGTTGGTATCCAATCACTTTCGGCTTATAAAAAGACTAGAACTGCCGAGTGATTATAACTAATTCTGCCTCCATCCTCCTCTCGTCTCTTTCCTAGAGCTGATTCTGTATTTATCCGAAGGCTCGGTGAGAGTTGAGATGTTTTGGCATTAAAATGTACCCTTTGAGGATCCCTCTCTCCCTAGCTACAAAACAATCAGAAAACCCCAGAAGTTTAAGTACCATTAAGTTTTGTAATTTATTCATTGCTTACAGATAGTGTTTGTTATTGGGAAACATGCGGACATTTTTTGCGTGGGAGTTTTTTGAACGGGGAGGGGAGAGTTTCTGAAGAATTTTCCACGGGAAAAATACTTTTTCACGGAGGGTTGGTGGAAGACTTACACATAAATTTCTCTTTTCCTCTTTCCTTAGTACTTCTCAGCTAAATTAAAAAATAACAGAACCCAAACAAAATGCTCCACTTGAAAAACCATATTTTCCGCGAGGGGGTATTTTCCAGGGAGGTTTTTTTCATGGAATAGGGGTGGGGGTAAACATCTAGACCCGTAGACAGTGACAAGGCGCAGGGAACCCACATTAATAGACTTAAAAAAGGGGAAATAAATCTGGCTGTAAGAGTTTGTGACGTCCAATTTTCTTCTGTTTTTGTGACAATAAAACGAAGCTTTTTTATTAATCATCTTGACAGTCATCTATGTTATGACTTTAAAAAGCAAACAATTCCAACCAGGTTTAACATGTAAAGATTCTAACTTGTGTTTTACCCAATGCAAGTATGGGGGTTGAGTTGCACGAGAGTTCAGTTATACTAGGGTTCGGTTGCACAGTGGTTCAGTTGCATGGTGGTCCAGTTACACGAGAGTTCAGTTGCACGACAGTTTTGTTAAATGAGGTTGAGTTGCACAGGGGTTGAGTTGAACGAGGGCTTAGTTAAATGGGGTTCAGTTGTACGAGGGCTCAGTTACACGGGGCTCAGTTGCATGGAGGTTCAGTTGCACAGTGGATCAGTTGCATGGGGGTTCAGTTGTACGGTGGTTCAGTTGCAATGAAACCATATAATATAACTTGCTATAGTGGTCCAGCCTCACTCAAAATTTTCCATGTGGGAGCTTTGGTAACAAGTCAAACAATTTTGCTTCATTTTTACACAATCATCAACAATTAAATTTTTAAATTTTATATCATTGTACTTTCCAACAAACAATGAAATGACAATCTATTATTTTTAGAAATTATCGACTGTTTAAGTTTCGGACGTAAGATTTGCTTTTGGCCCCATACTGGAATATAAACATTGCAACGGCTGTAAAGCCAATGTTTTAAAGTATTATTGTTTTTTGTTGTTTTTTTTTTTTAAATATTTTGACTGCCCTACAATTAAAACTACGGTTTTAGTAGAATTCTAGCTGTTTCTAGGAAAATATAAATATTGTTCTAGCAGAATGTAATTATTGTTATAGTATTGTTCTGGCAGAAATTTTAGTGATGCTGAAAATGCCTAAAATGTATGGAAAAAAGTTTTTCCTGGGGAATTCCTTCGGGAGGGGCATTTGAAAAAAAAGCCACAAAAAGGGGAAAAAAGAAAGAGAAACGAAACAGTAAAATGTTTCTTAATGCCCTGGAAGTTGTAAGAAACGTCTTTGAATACATACATCTAAAGAGAAGAGTTTGCTACTTTATAGTATATTACAGTGGTATTTCATAACTGCAAATAACTCTAAACGAGAGAATCCTTTTAAGAGAGTCGGTACAAACAATCAATGGCATTAAATACTCAGATAATTTAAAGAAGACTTAGAAAAATCTTATTTTCAGACTGATAGTGAAAATTATTTAACTAATATCAGAACCAAGAATAATACCGTAATTCTTTTCGTGGTATTCTGGGGATTTAAGTAAACAAAAATTGATTCTAAATTGAAAAAAAAGTAATTAGGTTAAAAAAAAAAAATGAAGGACTTCAAATCAGATGTAAGAAAGTCTGACGATATTCGTGAACCAAGTATGAAAACTCTGAATTAAACGCTTTTAATTACTCTCGTAGCGAGGATTTCGTGCCATTTGTAGAAATACAACGTTTTTCTGGTAAACTCAACTATTTTCAAACTCTAACCCTCCTATCCCCCTAGACAATGTCTTATGGGCTACAGTCTTTATATTATTATGTTTATACCTTATAAAACTGACGTATTAAAATTCCTCATAAGAATTCAGCTTGATCAGATATTTTCCATATTTTCCAAAAAACCGCTGTGTGCCATGTATCACTTGCCACATATCACAAACCCTCTATGCTTTTGCATAAATACTAGAAATTCAACCTGATTTTAATCAGAACTAACTGATTTGAACTAAAATTCAAGCAAAGAAATCTGATTTCTTCATTTTATTTTATTCAAGCAATGAGTTTCATATTTCTTGTAATGGAATGAAAGAGGGAAGAAACTTGGTACCAAGTTTCTTGGTACCTTTCAAGTACCAAGGACAGTGAAAACTAAATCTAGTTGCTTGAATAGGATAAGTGGAAGCTTGTTCAATTTTAAATATCTTGAAAAATGGAATTGAATGAAAATGGAATAGAATGAAAATGGAATGAAAGAGAAAAGAAACTATGAAAAGAGAAGAAAAGTGGAAGCTTGTTCAATTTTAAATATCTTGAAAAATGGAATTGAATGAAAATGGAATAGAATGAAAATGGAATGAAAGAGAAAAGAAACTTGGTACCAAATTTCTTGGTACTTTTGCAGTACCAAGGACAGTGAAAACTAAATCTAATTGTTTGAATCGGATAAGAGGGAGCTTATTCAATCTATAATTAAAATTTGTTTATTTCAAATTAATATAAAATTAATAAAATTATAATAAAATTAATAAATATAATTAAAATTCATGTAAAAATCAATATAAAAATTAGAAAAAATAAGGAATTCAAATTTTAATGATAAGATCTTCGTGCATAGTTTCGCGTAGTAGTCTTTGGCCGTCGAACGTATTATTAATTTTTGACTTTTTACCAATAAATAGCACTGAGAAATTTAACTATTTCTCCACGATTATTCTCCACGATACGGTAAACATACTGACAAATACGACTATTTTTCCACGATACAGTAAACATACTGACAAAAACGTAGTATTACCCTAAAAGCTTCATGGTTTTGAAGCCTTAAAAATAAAATTCTTGGCAATTTTCCGTTTTCAAATATGAAAAGATCTAAGCTGGGTCCCGCAGGGGAAAATGTTTTGTTTTAGTGTCATTGACACTTTAAAAGCTTATTCAACATATTTTTGAACTGGGAAACTGGGAGAGGTGAAAATTTTTTTCCTATTCTAACTGTAGGCTGATTAACTTATATTATGGTATTATGTACTATATATTTGTATTTACAAGCACTGGGATGAATAATTAGAGGGTTAAATTGTGCTAATAATATAAAGAATAATTCCAGTTTTTTATTAAATTGTAATATGATATTGCATCATTGGGAACCGTTTAAAACATAAGCCTTTATATTTATATTTCACATCGGTGAATGTAATCTTTGAAGATGGCACTGCCCATAGAATGTTTTGGTCAAAAGCCATTAATTGGCTAAAAGTTTAAGAAATATATACATAAATTGGTACCGAATAGCAGAGGCTGGGGAACGTGTCCCACCCCCTCAGAAGATAAAAAATTACACTAATTGCAGGGTTGGAGCGGCAAAAAATGCAGATGGGACAGCCAAAGTTTATCAATACCCCTTCCCCGGAAATTAATTCTGCACCCGTCCCTACTAGACAATACCTTAAAGTGATATGAGCCAAACGTATTCGTCGACTCTTTAAGATAGAGCAAGGAAGTGCTACGTTACAGGTACATTACAAAATTACTACTACAACTACTTACTACTAATAACTATCTGCAGTACCAATTTGCCTGGCCAACACAGCTACATATGCTCCTTCTCCATCCTAACATTTTCAATGCCTCTCTCTTTACACCTTACCAAGAAGTTCCCATTTCCATTAAATATTTACTTGCGACATCCTCACTGCTCGTTTGGCCCAAGAGGGTTTGTCGACATGGAACATCTTTAGCAATCTGTCATCCTTCATCCACAACATGTGTCTTGGCCATCTAAATCTTTCTTTTAATATAGCCCTGAAAGCGGGATTGAACCACAATTTTTGTGCAGCTTACTTTTGGAAATACGGTCAATCGGTTGGTTACCCAAAAACAATCCGTAGACAATTTCTCTGGGAAATATCTAGCAAATCCTCCTCCGTCTCTTTGAGTGCCCACACTTCATATTCTGAACTAAATTACTAAATTTAGAACTAAAAGCTCACTTAATGTCACTGTAATCAATTAAAAACGGTAATAATAAGCGTAATAGATTCTAGAAATTTTAGTATTTAATCTTCTGCAATTGTATGGAACTCTAACATTTTGTAGTTTCTGATTACACACTACGACTTCAACACTTGGATTAGAATAATTTATGCATTCTTTGTTATTTAATAGCAAAGTATTAATTTGAGCGATAGAATAATACATCCTGGTCTGTTTAATTGACCAATTTACTCAAAGGTAAGAACAAAGTTGCCAATTGGGGAGGGGGGGGGACGAATTCGTAGAACCTGAGCTTCAAAGAAGACCAGTTTGACATTTTAAAATATGTTTCTTATTTTAGAACTTTCCTTTTAATTTTTTTTTCTGGTGAACTGAACGCTGAATATCAAAAGGAATCTGCAGTCCGAATATTTCTAAACGTTTTTGTTCAGTTTGCATTCTGAAAAAAATTATTCTGAACAGGGTGAAGAAATCTACTTCTAATTTACTTGCATTTCTGTTTCCAATATACAAAGCCAATTTGATATTTATTCATTGGTGTTGGTTAATAAGTTGCTAAAGAAAAGTTTAAGCGTCAAACAATATAATCCTGGTGGTCAGTCTTGGCTCTTTAAGGTCCTAGATTAGCATAACGAGTAATTGCTACTACTATTACTACTAACAACTCACTGCAGCAACAGCCTGAGAAAGTAGGATATAGCCATATTTTTCGTACAGTTTACTATTTAGAACACAGTCAGTCATGTGGGTGCCCAAAAAATCCATAGTTTTTCTTGAAAGTATATAGCAAATCCTACACCGTGTTCCAGAGCCCCCACGTTTCAGAACCTTGCCACTGTCATCACTAAAGCCTCTAATATTCTCATTTTGGTTCTCAGAATTATCTTTCTATTCTTCCAGACTTTTTGCTGCCTAATATTAACCTAGATCGCCAGTCTTCCATGTGTAGCTTCGTCTTACGGAGATCGACCCCACTTTCCACCTATGAAGAGTTGGCACTAGACGCACCTAAGTTTTAAATCAACATCTATTTTGCTGCGTAACTTCCCATTTTAACTGTGCTCAATAATGTAAATTATTTTGTATTTTGAATTGCGCTGTTGAATAATATAGGCTGTTTACAGATCCATAGACTGCAATAATTGGAGTCGTGTAACTGATTAATACGTACACGGTGAGGAACAGATCCTTTCGAAAATTTGGGAATAAAGAAAGATTTACATTACGAGGAAGAGGCAGCACTAAAAGGATTAAAAAGAATTACTACTTCAAGTGCTGATAGCATGGTGGAGGATCTTTTGTGATGGTGGCTGCGAAATTAGAGATAAATTACTTAAGATTATGATTTTGATTTTAAAAAAAGGACACGTGCGTAGTGACCTCATAAAAACCTTAGTAAGCCCCTCTATAAGAAAGGTGACGCGAGAGTGTGGTAATTACTGAGGCAATAGTTTGATTTTCGTAGGAAGTAAATTACTTAGCAAGATGGTACTTATTCGACTTAAAGATGTTGTAGATAATTTTTTGAGAGAAGAACAGTATGGTTTTGGGAAGGAGAAGAATACGTCGACCGAATTTTCACTTTAGGTTAATAACTGAGAAGCCTCTGAACAGTCAGATCCCTTTAGTCCTCAGTTTTATAGATTATGAGCAGGCTTTTGTATCTGCTGACAGATAAGCATTACTGAATTTCATGCATATAGTGTATTTTTTTCAGAAATTATGCAGGGTTGTGTCCTATCCCCGTTTAGATGAGTTACATTGTCATAATTTGTTCTAAGGAACATGGCAAGTCTATGGGAGAGTCCGGAATCAAATTAAAACCTATGAGTTCTTGATGGTTTTGGTAGTACAAGGAGCAAGAATATGTTGGGAAATCAACCTTAAGAAGACTAGGTCGCTTAGACTAGGAATTAATAAAGGTGAAGAAGTGATGTCGAATAGTATTATTAGTAAAGAGGATGGGGCATTGAAGAGGTAAAAAATAAAATAGCCAAGGCTCAGGGTATATTTTTACAGCTGAATAAAAACTTGGGAGAATAGGAAGTGTTGGTCAGGGAACTGATATCAGAATGTCAGAAGCCAAGGTAATGATAGTGGTAAAGTATTACTCTGGAGCGTGGGTGCTTTGTAAAGTTGAATAAGATTTAAATTGTTTTCCAGAGGACAGGGTGTTTTTTCACAGTAGAAAAAGTTCGGAATAATAGGAAGATAAGTCTGCGGACCAGGATTAGAATATCGGAAGCTAAAGTGATGAATCATCAGATATGATCCTGAATCATGGTTACTCCAAAAAATGGGAGAAGATTTGCTAGAGGTTTTCCAAAAAAATTACATACGGATTGTTTTAGGTACCCGACTGACTGACTATTTCAAAAAGTAGGCTGTATGAAAAATTTGGTCAAATCCCGCCTTCTAGGGCCATAATGAGAGAAAGGTTGAGAAGGCTTGTGTACTTCCTTCGGATGAAGAGTGACAGATTGCCAAAGATTTTCTTTTTTGGCTAACTGGAAAGCAGGTCGTAGGCTACGTGGTTGAGGCGGGAGCAAATCGTAAGGAAAGATTTAAGGGAAATATAAACTTCCTGGGAGGATGTAAATATGGAATCTTTGAATAGATTAGGATGGAGGTGGAGCGTGCGTAGCTATGTCAGCCTCAGGCGGCTTGGTGATGCGATGAGTTGTTAGCAGTAGTAGTAGCAGTTTATCAAACCGAATGAAGCTGTACAAAAATGTTGTTCGATCCCGCTGTATAACAAAAAATTCTATAACAAAAGAAATGTTAGGATGGATAGGACACGGTTTACGGTTGAAGGATGGCAGAATGCCAAGGATTGTGCTTTTAACCATCCGTTTGGGCCAAATGAAAATCAGGTCGTCCCCGAATGGGGTGGAAAGAGGTCAAAAGAGAGGATTTAAAGGAAATCAGAACTTCAAGGGAAGAGGGTAAAGAGTGAAGCTTTGTATAGATTGAGATGTAGGAGGAGCGTGCGCAGCTATGTTTCTCTCTTGGTGCTGCAATGAGTTATCAAAAGTAATAGTAATGAGGTGACGGTCAAATATAAGAACACTTAAAAGGTCTTAAACTGAATTAATCTTGGGAATGCGGAATCAGGTAATTGTTCAAATACTTACCAAAAAAAAATTAAAAGTCCAAGTCTCACCTTTATTATTGACCTAATTCTATTAATTAGGGCCGTAAAAGCACCTTAAAACCTGACTTGTTTAACTATTAATATTAGAAAAAAAATCTGCAAAATATTTTATTTGCATTGTTAAAAGAAAATGATGGGGTATATGGTGAAAATCGATGTAATTAGGTACAAATTCTAAAAAATTTAACCAAACATCAATGAAATTAATGAAAGCCACACCATGAAAAAGAAAAATGATGGTCGTGATGATAGAAAAGAAGTAAAAATTAGATTGAATTACCAACTGTTTATGGAAATCAGTCTGGGCAATTCTTGAAAACTTGGGGGGGGTCTTTTATCATTTTTTCCATAGAGATTCAAAAGAGAGTATTTTTATCTGGGATGGGAGATTTTTTTCGATTTTTCAACGAAAATACCAAAAAGAAATTTTGCAAAGGGAATTATCAACCTTCGTGGGGGCAGCAAATTTGAAGTTCACCACCTCTTACTTTCTTTTTGCCATTTGTTGATTTTTGATCTTTTGGGGAAAAAATGTTGCTTTCCACATCGCTTTTGAATTTTCAACTTGTTGAGAAATGAACGATCAACATAATCTTTCTTACAAAAGAACCAATCAATTTTCAATAAGGCACGGCTATTTGTCTGTCTAAAAAATCCTATTTCCTTGTTAGTCTAGATTTTTCACTCATTATTTGTTAGATCAGTTTTCATAAGGCCGGTTTTCATCTTTTCTTCTCCTAAAAGAAGTAATTGACGTGATTAGCTTGCGAAAATGTGTAATAAAAATTGAGCGACCAAATTAGAGGACGCTTTTTAACACAGACGACATTTCTTTCTCTCTTTGATTCAATTAAAAAAAAGCGTATAAGTTCAAAGGCATTCAAAAAATATGGCTGTTAAAAACACTATATTCATTGCAATAACTGTAACTGCAGTTAATGATAGCCTTCTGGACAGAAGAGAAAATAAATCATTAATGCAGATGGTGCTGAGCAGAGAAATGGGATATTCTTCCGTTTAAAACAATTTTCTATCCACGCAATGCTATAATATACTATGAATATGATAATTATTTTTTATAATATAAGCCAAAGGCTACGTAATTATTCATATAGCTTTAATTGGATTTTCTATTTTGAAGGGGTAGGCCGCGCCTTTAAAAAGGGAGTGACTTTCTTTTCATAAATTCTAAACAATAAGGATTACTTTTTTTCCCTTGACTCTAATGATGATTATTATGATCATAGACTGTGGTATTGGATGCTTTCACTGTTGATGGTATTGTAAGGTATTTTTATATTATAAATCAGTGATGAATATTATGCTCCAAGATTTTTAATTTACCACTTCATTTTTAAAAAAATTTGCTTACACTTGCAGTATAGACTCGATTCAAAGAGAGGTTCCTGATTCCTGATGGAAAATTCTGCCTCCCGTAGACAACTTCCTGTGTATAATTTCCTCCTTGGAACCCCCCCCCCCCCAGAGAAATCCTTCGGAGACAATTATACCCCTGAAATATTTTCCCAGATACAAAATTCAGCAGTGAAAAGGAAAGCAAGACAACTGAAAGAATGAAGAAATAAAGGATTCTGGAATATTATATAATATATCGGAAATTCCAGGATATTATATAATATTCCATGCTGGGCCGGAATATTCTTGAATATATTCTGGAAAAATAATTCTGGAATAATATATTCTGGAAGTATATTCTGGAATTATAATAATCTGGAATATCCCAAAGTATTGGTAGAATCTATGGTGTAGAATACCCTACAGTGTTCATTTTTATATTTCGTTTTTTCTTTAATTTTCGGGGTGGGGGAGTTATCATTGCAGGGTAACTTAAGGTTTAAAGAAAATTGTCTAATTGCTTAGTAAAGAGCAGGGTCCATTTTAAATTTGCTTGATGTTGACTTGGAGTTTGAATCCATATTATTTAAAGTATAAAAAAACACCCCTTAACAGTACTTCAGACCGGAAAACCTTGTATACGCCTAGGGGACGTATCTTTGACCACAAGGACTGAACTGGGAACATATACTACAGATATTAGTGCCAAGTCAAGTCCACAGAAGGTAATTACTCATGCTTTTTAGTCCCAGCCTGTATCTCTCTGCACTTCCTTCATAGGGCTACTCTTCTGTAGTTGCCACTAATTTCATATTTTCTTTACCCTTTATCTTACCCCACTCTCATAACTTGCTACTACTACTAACAGCAACTCACCGCAGAAACCAAGTCGCCCGAGCCAATACAGCTCCGCACGCTCCTCCTCCATACCAATCTATTCAATAGTATTAAGAGACCGTATAATAAAGCAGATTTTGGACATATAAATAGTGTCCAACTTATCCCCCCCCCTGCGAACATTTTATGCCCCTACACCGTGATTTATACAAGGAGAAACCTTTTCCGTGTAGTTTTTGTAGATTTTTTTTTTAAACAGATATAAAGAGTAAGATATTTTTCAAACTCTAGGGGTCGATTCTTCCCCTCCAAATGGCACTCTTGGCAAGCGCAGAGACTGGAATATCTTATTAGAGTTCTGGGCTGCTTATAATAAATGCCACTGGGTTCTATAAAGGATAAAAATAGAATTAAACCCAAAATAAAGATTTCCACGTCTGTAGAACTTTTTTTGACTTTTGTTTGCATAATAAACAAAAATATAATCTATTACAGATACAAATTACTACGCTAGGGAACAATTTAACTTTTGCTTACGCATAGCGATTAACTACATAAACATTCCTAAAGACATCCTAAATTAAAAATAATAATAATAAAAAAATCTACATAAATGTTTCTAGAAGCATCCTGCACTAATTAAAATAATAATGAAAGGAAAAAAGAAAAAAGACAATCACCTTCTCTCAAACACCCCCAGGGTAACAACCCCGTTTAAATACAACTCCCTCCACACAAACCCCTTCAACGCTCCTCACTCAAGCCCTATAACCCACTCCAACCCACCCCAAATAAAAAAAAAACTAATTCCCCAGTAAATAATCTTTTAATCTTTTTCTAAACTGTTGGAGGTGCTCCCTAACACTCACAGGAAGTGAATTCTAAACAGAAGAACCAAGATACTTCAAAGTAAAACCAAATCTTACACTATTTTGAATATCCACAAACTAGTCATCCCATCTTCTTGTATCATGCTCATGAACAGAACTTCTAAGACAGTAAAACTCATTAAAAGTTTCTGGGACTAGATTATGCACATAATTAAACCCAAACCCTGCCGTTTGATAGTCCCTTATCTGTCCAACGTTGAGTAGCCTTAGAAACTTAAAACGTGCACTGGTGTTTTTAACATTTTTTACATACTTCCCAATTATTCTTGCTGCTTTATTTTGTAGAATTTGCACACGCTTGTAATTAACATAAAAATTGCTGCTCCAAACTAAACATTCATATGATATATACGGATAGATTATTGCAAAATATATCAAACAGTTCGTGGTAACGAACTGTAGTAAGGAGCGACCCGGCTCAATAGTAAACGAAACTCTAAAAAGCGGAATTTTGATGCTAAAAGATACATCAAAAGAATCAGATTTTTATGCTGATTCTAAATATTTAAATTTCATCAAATTTAGTCTTTGTCATCAAAAGTTACGAGCCTGAGAAAATTTGCCTTATTTAGGAAAATAGGCAGAAACATCCCTTAAAAGTCATAGAATCTCAACGAAAATCACACCATCGTATTCGGCGTATCAGAGAACCTTATAGCAAAAATTTCAAGCTCCTATCTACAAAAATGTGGAATTTATTATTTTTTTGCCAGAAGACAAATCACGGGTGCGTGTTTATTTGTTTGTTTGTTTTTTTTTCCCAGGGTCATCGTATCGACCAATTGGTCCTAGAATGTCGCAAGAGGGCTCATTCTAACGGAAATGAAAAATTCTAGTGCCCTTTTTTATTGACCAAAAAATTGGAGGGCACCTAGGCCCCCTCCCACGCTCATTTTTTTCTCAAAGTCATCGGATCAAAATTTTGAGATAGCCATTTTGTTCCAAATAGTCGAAAACCATAAAAACTATGTCTTTAGGAATGACTTACTCCCCCACAATCCCTGGGGGAGGGGCTGCAAGTTACAAACTTTGACCAGTGATTACATACAGTGATGGTTATTGGGAAGTGTACAGACGTTTTCAGGGAGATTTTTTTTTGGTTTGGGGGGTGGGGTTGTGGGAGGGAGCTACGTGGGAGGATCTTTCTTTGGAGGAATATGTCATGGGGGAAGAAAAATTCAATGAAAAGGGCGCAGGATTTCCTATCATTAAGCAATGAGAAAATAAACATGAAAACGTTTTTTCAATTGAAAGTAAGGAGTAGCATTGAAACTTAAAACGAACAGAGATTATTACGCATATGAGGGGTTTTAAAAATACTTTAGCATAAAGAGCGAGGTATTTAGGAGGAGTTAAATACCTCGCTCTTTATGCTAAAGTATTTTTAGTAATTTCAACTATTTATTCGACGGCCTTTCTGATTCAGGGGTCATTCTTAAAGAATTGGGACAAAACTTACGATTTAGTGTAAAGAGCGAAGTATTAACGAGGGTACAAACCCCCTCTTATACATAATAAAAATATAAGAATATAAAATTTGTTACGTAAGTTAATTCTTAAGTTACGTATATTTTTTTACCAATAAAAACTTTCGTTAAAATTTAAAAGTTCTAGTTGCCTTTTTAAGTAACCGAAAAATTGGAGGGCAACTAGGCCTCCTTCCTACCCCTTATTTCCAAAATCGTCTGATTAAAACTAAGAGAAAGCCATTTAGCCAAAAAAAGAATTAATATACAAATTTCATTTAAATAATTTATGTGCGGAGAACCAAAATCAAACATGCATTAATTCAAAAACGTTCAGAATTTAAATAGAAAAAAACTAGTTTTATTTTAACTGAAAGTAAGGAGCGACATTAAAACTTAAAACGAACAGAAATTACTCCGTATATGAAATGGGTTGTCCCCTTCGCAATCCCTCGCTCTTTACGCTAAAGTTTGACTCTTTGCCACAATTCTGCTTTTTAAAACAATTAAAAGTTTAAGCGTAAAGAGCGAGGGATTGCGGAGGGGACAACCCATTTTATATACGGAGTAATTTCTGTTCGTTTTAAATTTTAACGTCGCTCCTTACTTTCGGTTAAAAAAAAAACTAGTTTTATTTTATTTAATCGTGCGAAGAGTTCGTTCGGGCAGAATATGCTTCGGTCTTCTGAAGGCCTATAGAAAATAAAGAGCCCCAAGATATATTATGGAATAGCTTATATTGTAAACAAAAATCATATTTTCGGTATCGCTTACTCACCTCTTTGAAAGTATTAGAAAAGAAAGTATTATTAATTGAACTAACTAATCTAATATTAATAAAAAACTGTATTAAAAACTTATTAATAAAACTATTTCTCCTCGTCTTCAGTTTTAATGTGAGGGGGGCCGAGTTTTGCCCGGTGAAGCGAATTTTAAAGAGAAAAATGGTGTCTAGTGTTTTTCCCGTTGAAAATACCCACGCCGAAAATTACCCCATGTAATGCTTTCCCCCATATCTCGATTTACACAAGAACAAGTATTTTTGTGTAATTTTTCTAAATTTAGTTGCATTGGCATTCATTTTTTTTTTTTTGATTAGTCTACTTGTGGATTGGTGCCTCCCGAACTATGCAAAGGAAGATTAAACTTACTTTAATATGTCATTTTTAGTTGAATATTTTGCAAGTCACTGCCCAATTATTAACCCATTTCCTGTCTAACTTTTTACCCTCTTTGAAGTAATTAGCGACTGTACTGTTAATTTTTTTTTGTAAAGAGAGTTTGCTTTCCACAGCAAAACAGAATTATCCTTGATATTAGGGCGTTTATCCCCCCCCCTTTTCAAGATAAACTACAGCTTTTAATGGATCAATTTTGGAAACTATCATTTTTAATTAAGATCGACGTTTTCGCAATAGAATAACAACCCCCCACAGCACCCATAATGCTCTGTTAACCCTAAAATTTCTCTTTCAGTGGGATATAATAAATTAATCAATGGTTCTATATCGCTATGAACATAACCTGAGCCTCAAACGTACTTTTGAGGCTGAAGTCTTCTTCCCCTTATCCTCTACAATACTACAGATTAAAGTTAATCTGTATTTTCCGATATACGTACTTTTTGCATTTATTTAGTTACTAAATGAAAAAGTGCTACTATATATCTATAGCTACTATCTATATATATCTATATTGTCGCCCTACCGTTGAAAACCCTCCTCACCGCAGTAAATTTCTCTCGCGGAAATATACTCCCCATACCCTTATTCACACAAGAAGGAAACTTTTTGCTTAATTTTTCTAGATTTAGTTGTATCGACCTTCGTTTTATTTCCAGTATATTATATAATATAATATTTTTCAATATATATATTTTATATATATATATATATATATATATATATATATATATATATATATATATATATATATATATATATATATATATATATATATATATATATATATATATATATATATATAATATATATATATTTTTATATATAAAATAAAGGAAAATCTTTGTTTAATTTTTCCTTATTTAGTTGTATTGACCTTCGTTTTATTTTTTGCCAAGTCAATTCGCGAATTGGTACCTACAAACTATTCGAAATAAAAACATACTTTACTAAAAAAATTAGCTAGAAATAACTATATATTTAGTTGAACATCTTGCTAAGATAAGACGGAAAAGAATTGCAAAAATACAATGCAAAATTAACTTATGTCAAAAGCTTTACGAACAGCGATGACGTGATTGACATTTAGACACCCTAGTCCAAATTTCAAACTTGGTTTTGATAGTGCTCATGGCTTTTAGAAAGCATCTCCATAGAAAGCACCAGCAGAGATTTTGCCAAAGCCCAAACTGAAGTCAAAGCGAGAAATTTCGGTCTAATTGGTAGATTTGATTTTGTACCTTGCTTGCTTCGGGACCCATTAGCATTTTTAAAATCGGAAAATATTTAAATATTTAAATCTGAAACAATTTTGATTACAAAATTAACAGTTGTTACTGAAAAATTTATAATGAATTTAGGACTAATAATAAACCTTAATCAACTTTTTATCAAAAATAATAATTCTAAATACAGAAGAAATAAAAATGATAAAATTAATAAAATTGATTAATTCTCTCATTAGCTAATGAAAAATACCCTTAAGTTATTAGAAAAATACCCTTAGGTAAGTTACCCTTAACCTCGTTTGCTATTTTATGTATAGTTGTAAATTCTTAAGGACAGCAAATGCTCAGTGTTCATGCCATTTAGCTTCATTGACAACGACATAACTCTAGCTGCCAATTGAGACTAATTTTCTTTAATTATTTTAATGCATTTAATAGCCACAGTCAAAACGGTAATCATTTGAATAAATGCTGATGTCATTCTTGTCATTTTGAACACTTATAGGCAATGACGTCAGTTTTATGCAATTAACGATCTGATAACCCTTAATGTACTGAATGGATTTTAACATGCATGGGACAAATCATGCTTCGGTGGTAATACGATTAAAATTCAGGATAATGTCAAACACTTGCGGGTCTTTTAGGCAGAAAAGCCGCCTTCTTAGTATTGCCGAATCAGCTTGGGGTCTAAAACCGTCAATTTCTTCGTTACTTTAGAAACTAATATGGGCTATAGATTTGCATACTGGGGGGGGGGGGTGAAACGTGTTAGGTACAATTATTCTGCATATTATGAAGTAAGAATTGTTTCCTGACTTCAGACTACCCAAATACTTTACTCCCCCCTTATGTTTGAATATATAGCCCAAATTACATTTTTCCCCATATATTCTGTCACTTGTCTTTGTCTTTTCTTGCGCTAAGCTGAAAGAAACTAACGAAGGAACCGGTTTGTTCTTGGGTTTTACACTGCGTAAATTTGAGTGAGTGGCGCATAATACACAAGTACCAAAATTCCTTCGCCCCATGGAAATTAAAAAAAAACAATACTGAAATAAAATTCTCAAATTTGGAAAGCCTTGTTTTTCATGGGGGTATTTTAAGCGGGGTTTTTTCCATGGGGTATTTTCTGGGGGAAAGGGGCATTTTCCAGGGACGGTATTTTCCGGGGAGGGGTATTTTCAGGGGGGAGGTAATTGTTGGGGGAGGGTTAAACTCCTAGAACCGTGTAGGTAGTCCATTTTACTGTCATAGAAATGTCTTCACTTCCCATTTTGTGCAATATATGCCATCTATAGTTTGTGACCGGGCTTGAAATAAAAATTAAGATATTTTTCCTCTTAGACTTTGTCGACTGCAAATCCTATATACACCCCTTCTCTATTGACTAGGGGTGTTAGGAAAAAACTTTTGAGGGGGGGCAAGACCTTGAGAACACGCTATTCCAATCACTAACACAGATGCCCGGAGCCTGGGGCAAATCTCCAGCATTTTTATTAGGAGGGCAAAAGGGGTCCATATCCAGATAGTCAAGGTGCATGGGATATATGATAATTTTTTTCTCTGCATGATTGGTGGGGACAACTGCCCCCCCCAAACGGTACCCCCTGCTCGAAGCGTAAACATCAATTGATCTTCATGCTCATATGGATAACGCCTTACATCCCTCTTGTACTTCATTTTTTCTTAAAAATAACCTTTCTCCCCCCTATTAGCTCTTGTGTACATCATTGCCCCATCTCCATCTTCTTGTTTGGGCATACATTTATTTATTTAACAACCGTCATGCACACAACTTAAAAAGACTGAGGAACAAAAGGAATAGAAAAATAGCACATGAATAACAAAGAAATTTAGGTATTATTTCTCCAAATATGGTTACGACAACGCCTTGCAACATTATTAAACACTGTTGATAGGAAACAAACACAAACGCATAACAATATAGGAAACTATTTTAGACATTCATAGCATACATAAAAAGCACACATAAGCAACATACATAGTGCAGCATACAAACCCAGTGTATTATAAACTTGGGCAATAAGTAATAGCATTGGTTCTGGCCGTTTACCCTCCTGGCGATTGCACCAACAAAATTAGTACAAGTTTATTAGGAGGAAATTGTATTAAAAAAAAAAATAATGATAAACCCAGTTTACGATAAAATAATTAACTTTATTTTATCTTTTTTCAAAAATTTTAAATAGGATATTTGACTTCGAAATGTTTATTTAAATATTCCTCATCCAAATAAACCAAGGGGTTGGCCTCTTTCAAAAAGTGTTTACACCATCGGATACCTACATTGTATTGCGGGTTTATACCGGGTGCAATGCGAGGATGTGTGGCGTTGCAAAAGTGTGTCTACATGTGGTAGAAGTGTGCGTAAACGTGACACGAAAGGATGCTACGCCAGGCGAACCAGAGGTGCTCTAAAATCCACCTAACTTAGCGAAGAATAGGCATATTCTCTGCATAAACAGCCTACGTGCTAATATCCTTGAGATGATATTTTTAGATTTACTGCTCGTTTTGAAAAATTAAAAGTACCTGGATATTTTTTTTTCGGGGGGGGGGGGGGTTAGGCTTAAGGGTTGGCTATATGCCCAAAAATATGTAATCGTGGTAGATACTGAGAGTGCAAGCGTTGTCCAATTCTTATTGCCCATAGCATTCTGTTTTTTTTTCTTGCACGTGCTTAGGAATTAGGGGTGAAAATTGTAAATAAAATATATTAGAGGTAATGAGAAAATAAAAAAATATAGATATTTCAGCGAGAGAGAGCTCAGTTCTAAGGTCTCTTATACATTTGCCTGTGTTTTTTTAGTTTTTTTTTATATTTTATTTACAAAGGAAGCAGACGCTAAGAATGGCCGGGAGACTATTCGCCTCTCACTCAATTGGACTATTTGTCTTGGCTTTTTCTACAATTAGCCATGACTTGATGCCCACAACTATTCCATCTTAATTCAAATTTTTGATTGTTGTAATTCTATTCGATTGTATAAAAATGATGTTAGTTCATTTGTTAATAGATATATCTATCTATTATTCGTCCATGTGTCATTCCTAGGGCAGTAGAACTAAGGTAGATAGTCATAGAACCTATAGTTTTTTAAGTGTTTGGAAAAATAAGGGGGGATTTTTTAGATAGGGAAAGTATCAATATTCAGTCTACGTGCAGTGGCAACTATGCAAAATCAAAATACGCTTTCTCCCAAAACAAGTTTCGAGTATTTTTTCTAGATGCCTCCTGCATTAAAAACAAAAGGAATTGCTATGTCTATAAAAAGGGAGAAAAGGAGACACGTAGTGACTCTGTTGTATTCTCAAAATCTTGGAGGAGGGAGGTGAAGTTGGAGCCAGTTTTCTCAAAAACAGTGAAAACTGAAAAATGATTAATATATTACCATAGAGTGGCACAAATTGGTACCACAGGGAATGCCGGCTTAACATATGCAATGACGTGTCTTTGATTATCGACAGTTAATGAGATCCCAAAATGTCAAGACCCTTGCTTCTCCCCCCCCATCAGTTTCAAGTTTCCTCACGGCTCCTTTGATTTTTTTCTTAATTTTCTATGGGTTTAATCTGCACCCCTTAACTCCCAGTCTATTTGTCTCTGTGGATGGTTTTGAACTCTTTTCCTCTTTTGCGTGATTAAAAACTAATTTTTCATCATATTATCTATTTACAGTAGATAGTCTCTTATTAAGAAATCAAGGCTACTTGAAGCTTAGCATAGAGACGCCATTTCCCTGTTTTATTGCTTCCGAGTGAATAATAATTATACCATTTAACAACATAATTATTATCATCATAATTATTATGGAATAGACTATCCCCTCGATTGCGTGAAGCCAAATTAAACTGTCTGATGTCATTTGTTAATTTCCCGTAACTTTTTTTCTATTTTTTTAAATAAATTGGTAAATACTTAGTGGTTGGTCTCTCCTGAAACGAATACTATCTATAAGTAAAAGTAGTACCATTATGTCCCTTATACTATGCTATTTTAAAATACCATAATCACTTGCTGAAATTAAATTCCCCTCCTGATGGTCCAAGATATAGCCCTAATCACTTCATTCATCCTGTGATTGGTCATAGGATCTTTGGTGAAACCGGCTGTTTCCAGTCCGGTCTCAACTTTTGCCTGTGATTTTTTCGAGGACTATTTGTAATGTACCCCAAATTTTTTTAAATTATGAATTATAATAATTAAATATATTAATTACATAATAAATATGATAATATAATGCATCAACTATTATTAAATAAATTAATTTTTAATTATGATAATTTTTAATTATGGATGTAAACATGATCAACTGATTAAACAGTTCGTGGTAACGAACTGTAGTAAGGAGTGACCCGGCTCAATAGTAACCAAAACTCTAAAAAAAGGGATTTTAATACCAATAGCCACATAAAAAGAATCACATTTTAATGCTGATTTTAAATATATAAGTTTCATCAAGTTTAGTCTTACCCATCTAAAGTTACGAGCCTGAGAAAGTTTGCCTTATTTTAGAAAATAGGGGGAAACACCCATAAAATTCATAGAATCTTAACGAAAATCACACCGTCAGATACAGCGTATCAGAGAACCCTATTGTAGGAGTTTCAAGCCGTGCTGCAATAAGTAGGCTACTCCAAATTTTTCCTTAAGTATCAAGTGTCAAGTACTTGCCAAAATTGTACTTAAGTAGTACTTCAAGTACTACTTCAAGTATATATATATATATATATATATATATATATATATATATATATATATATATATAATATATATATATATATATATATATATATATATATATATATATATATATATATATATATATATATATATATATATATATATATATATATATATATATATATATATATATATATATATATATATATATATATGTATATATATATATATATATAGATATATATATATATATTTATATATATATATATATATATATATATATATATATATATATATATATATATATATATATATATATATATATATATATATATATATATATATATATATATATATATATATATATATATATATATATACCCACAAGTTAAAAATACCTCATTTTTTCTAATTTTTCCTCTCCCTTCAGCCACCCCCCCTTCCCCAGATGGTTGAATCAGGGAAAACAACTTTATCAAGTCAATTTGTGCAGGTCCCTGACACGCCTACAAATTTTCATCGCTCTAGCACGTCCAGAAGTACCAAAGTTGCTAAAGCACTGAACCCCCCTAACTTCCCCAAAGACAGTGGATCCAGTCCAGCTTCTTCAATCATGTATATACGAAATTTGCTTATTCTACCCACCAAGTTTCATCACTCTAAGCGTTTTCCAAGATTTCTGGTATCCTCTCCAACTCTACCCTAATGTCTCCAGAACTGGTCGGGGTTTAAAATAAGAGCTCTGAGACATGAGTTCCTTCTAAATATCAAATTCAAAAATGTCTCACGAATATCCACCTGCTCTTAAGTTAAAAATACCTCAATTTTTGTAATTTTTCTGAATTAACATCCCCTTCCAACTTCCCCAAAGAGAGCGAATCCGTTTCGGTATGTCAATCACGTATCTAGGACTTGTGCTTATTCTTCCCACCAAGTTTCATCCTGATCTCTCCACTCTAAGCATTTTCCAAGATTTCCGCCCCCCCCCCAAATCCCACCAATGACACTGGATCCGGTAAGGATTTAAAACATGAGATCCGAGTTACAAACTCCTTCCAAATGTGAAATTTTTTCCAATGAAATTCAAAATCCGATCACTCCTTTGTAAGTTCAAAACACCTCATTTTTTCTAGTTTTTCAGAATTAACCTTCCCCCCAACTCCCCAAAAGAGAGTGAATTCTTCTGGTTATGTCAATCATGTATCTAGGACTTGTGCTTATTTTTCCCACTAAGTTTCATCCCGGTCCCTCCACTCTAAGCATTTTCCAAGATTTTAGGTTTCCCCCTCCAAATCCCCTCAATGTCACCTGATCCGGTCAGAATTTAAAATAAGAGCTCTTAGACATGATATCCTTCTGAATATCAAATTTAATTAAGATCCAATTACCCGTTCATAAGTTAAAAATACCTCATTTTTTCTAATTTATCCAAATTAACTGTCCCCCACTCCCCTCCCCCCAGATGGTCGAATCGGGGAAACAAATATTTCAAATTTAATCTGATCTGGTTCCTGATACGCCTGCCAAATTTCATTGTCCTAGCTTATCTGGAAGTGCATAAACTAGCAAAACCGGGACCAACAGACCAACAGAATTTGGGATCACTATATATCACTTGGTAAATACCAAGTGCCATACAAAGTAATTTTTCTCTGGGGATGGAATATTTGGTTGAAGATTGGCTTCAGTATGGCTTATTTTGTAAAAGGGTTTTTTACAGGCTTTGGAAAAGCCATGGGTGGAAGTAGTTATAGACCCTACTAAATTGAAGGAACACTCGACTTCCTTAAAACTTGAAACCCCTCCCCCTCGCCCTATTTGAGATAGATCTTGTGATATCAGAGCTCGATATGAGCCCTGATCCTAGTCACCTTTGGTATAGCTTTCATTTGGATCTGTTGCTCCATTTGCAAGTTACACTAAATTAAACAAAATGCTTGACTTTTTTCAGCACTTAAAACCCACTCCCCCTCGTTCTATTTGAGCTAGGGTTTTTATCTCAAAACTTGATGCCTGTCATGGTCTCAGGCATCTTTGGTTAAATCTCCATTGAGATCCGTCACTCCACTCACAAGTTACACTGAACTAAATGAAAAACTCAGCTTTGTTTTAGCACTTAAAAGCTTCCTCCCCCTAATTAAGCTAGGGTCTTCATCTCCAAATATTACGTGTCTTATGGTCTTGGCATCTTTGGCTTGACTTTCATTTAGATCCATTACTTCATTCACAAGTTAAACTGAGTCAAACAAAAAACTCAACTTTTTTAGCACTTAAAGCCCCCTCCCCTCGCCCTAATTAAGCTTGGGTCTCCATCCCAGAGCTCAATGCATATCATACTCTTAGGCATCTTTATTCAATTTTCATCAAAATTCATCTCTCCATTTGCAAGTAACACTGAATTAAATGAAAAACTCAAATTATTTTTAACACTTAAAGCCCCCTCGCCCTAATTAAGCTCAAATTTAATGCAAATAGTTCAATTTTAATACAAATCTGACTGGCGGTTCTCCCCCTATACTGGATTGCACAGACAGACAGATCTCAAAAACCTACCTTGATGGATGTTTTCCACTGTCCAAATAGGTGATGATGCCTGTATGATGATATGCTATTCTTTTCCTTTTTTCGGATCCATTGAGCCAATATCAAACAGTTCGTGGTAACGAACTGTAGTAAGGAGCGACCCGGCTCAATAGTAACCAAAACTCTAAAAAATGGAATTTTGATACCAATACCTACATCAAAAGAATCGCATTTTAATGCTGATTTTAAATATATAAGTTTCATCAAGTTTAGTCTTACCCATCAAAAGTTACGAGCCTGAGAAAATCTGCGTTATTTTAGAAAATAGGGGGAAACACCCCCTAGAAGTCATAGAATCTTGACGAAAATCACACCATCAGATTCAGCGTATCAGAGAACCCTACTGTAGAAGTTTCAAGCTCCTATCTACAGAAATGTGGAATTTTGTATTTTTTGCCAGAAGGCAGATCACGGATGCGTGTTTATTTGTTTTTTTGTTTTTGTTTTTTTTTCCCAGGGGTGATCATATCGACCCAGTTGTCCTAGAATGTTGCAAGAGGTCTCATTCTAACTGAAATGAAAAGTTCTAGTGCCCTTTTTAAGTGACCAAAAAAATTGGAGGGCACCTAGGCCCCCTCCCACGCTAATTATTTTACCAAAGTCAACGGATCAAAATTCTGAGATAGCCATTTTATTCAGCGTAGTCGAAAAACCTTATAACTATGTCTTTGGGTACGACTTACTCCCCCACAGTCCCCGTGGGAGAGGCAACAAATTACAAACTTTGACCAGTGCTTACATATAGTAATGGTTATTGGGAAGTGTACAGGCGTTTTCAGGAGGATTTTTTTTGGTTGGGGGAGGGGCTGAGAAGAGGGGGATATTCTGGGAGAACTTTCCATCGATAGTTTGTCATGGGGGAAGAAAATCTCCATGAAGGGAGCGCAGGATTTACTAGCATTATTTAAAAAAAAACAATGAAAAAATAAATATGAAAAAGTTCTTTCAGCTGGAAGTAAGGAGCAGCATTAAAACTTAAAACAAACAGAAATTATTACCTATTTGAGGGGCTCACCTCCTCCTAATACCTCGCTCTTTATGCTAAAGTATTTTTAGTAATTTCAACTATTTATTCTACGGCTTTTGTGATTCTGGGGTCAATTCTTAATGAATTGGGACAAAATTTAAGCTTTAGTGTAAAGAGCGAGGATCTGACAAGGGGGCGAACCCCCTCATATATGTAATAAAAATATGAGAATACAAAAGTTCTTTACGTAAGCTAATTTATAAGTTACGTAGATCTTTTACTAATAAAAATATTCGTAAAAAATTAAAAATTCTAGTTGCCTTTTTAATTAACCAAAAAATTGGAGGGCAACTAGGCTTCCTCCCCCGCGCTTTTTTTCTCAAAATCATTCGATCAAAATTATGAGAAAGCCATTTAGCCAAAAAAAATGCAAATTTTGTTTTAACTATTCCTCTGCGGAGAGCCAAAATCAAAACATGCATTGATTCAAAAACGTCCAGAAATTAAATAAAAAAAACAAGTTTTTTTAACTAAAAGTAAGGAGCGACATTAAAACTTAAAACGACCAGAAATTACTTCGTATATGAAAGAGGCTGCTTCCTCATCAACGCCCCGCTCTTTACGCTAAAGTTTTTTACTGTTTTAAAAAGAAGAATTGAGAGAAAGAGTCAAACTTTAGCGTAAAGAGCGAGGCGTTGATGAGGAAGCAGCCTCTTTCATATACGAAGTAATTTCTGGTCGTTTTAAGTTTTAATGTCGCTCCTTACTTTTAGTTAAAAAAAACTTGTTTTTTTTATTTAATGGCTACCTAAGACGTTGCAAAATCTGTCCGTCCGTCTGTGTAATCAAGTATAGGGGGAGAACCGCTGGTCGTATCTGGATGAAAATTTCGATGGCTGGATTTGGTGCCAAGGATCATGAGACACATCAAGTTGAAAGATGAAGACCCTAGCTCAAATAAAACAGGGGGGGAGGGCTTTACTTGCTAAAAACAGTTTTTTGTATAATTCAGAGTAACTTGTAAATGGAGTGATGGATCTGAATGAAAATTGAACCAAAGAGGCCTAAGACCATGACACATATCAAATTTTGAAATAAAGACCCTAGGTCAAATATAAAAAGGAGTTGTGGGTTTCAATTCCTGAAAAAATTTAAGTTTTCTGTTTAATTTAGTAGAACTTGCAAATGGAGTAACGGATCCAAATGAAAACTAGACCAAAGATGCCCAAGATCAGGGCTCATATCAAGTTCTGGTATCACAAACCCGATCTCAAATAGGGCGAGGAGATAGGGTTTCAAGTTTTAAGAAAGTTGAGTTTTCCTTTAATTTAGAAGGGCCTATAACTTATGAATGGAGTGACAAATCTGAAGTCAGATTCGTCTGAATACCTGAATTTGCTGGAAATAATTTGACAAAATACCACTGCATTGGATCCAGCTAGAATTCCCTTGACTTGTTTATTGCAGACAACATATAGATGGGCAAGGATTCATAGCTTCATTAGTTTTACCAATAATATGGTCCTGAAGATGATGAAATGGTAGAAATCTGGTTCAGTTGACGAGATGACAAACCTTAAACACTAATATCAGAAATATAAGCCCAAATGGACTATACTATGCAACATTTAGCACAAAACAAGGGATTTTAGCACACTGTCGACCAGTGAACTGTGAAATAATTTCAGTTTTTTTATTATATAACTATTAAACAAAATTAAACCAAGTGTTAATCATACTATAATTTTTTTTTCGTTAAAAACAAATACCTTATTTCACATCCAAAAATAGGGCATGGAGCTATATCTGAGTTTACTCTAAATCTAAAGGTGATGTTTTCTTGTACATTATCAAAGCACACACACACAAAATTTTCGTGTCAAAGGTAAAGTATTTGAAAAACAAGTACATTAACAGTATCTTAAGTAATAAGTATTTCATAATCTTACTTAAGTATCAAGTAATAAGTACACCCTAAAGTTTTTACTTAAGTACAAGTAATGGAAAATTTTACTTAAGTAGTACTTCAAGTAAAAGTGCTTCAAATAAGTGACACCACTGGTTTCTAGCTCCTATCTACAAAAATGTGGAATTTTATATTTTTTGCCAGAAGACAGATCACGGATGCGTGTTTGTTTTTGTTTTTTTTTTGAGGGGTGATCGTATCGACCCAGTGGTCCTAGAATGCTGCGAGAGGGCTCATTATAACTGAAATGAAAAGTTCTAGTGCCCTTTTTAAGTGACCAAAAAATTGGAGGGCACCTAAGCCCCCTCCCACGCTAATTGTTTTCCCAAAGTCAACGGATCAAAATTCTGAGATAGCCATTTTATTCAGCGTAGTCAAAAAATCTTCCAACTATGTCTTAGGGGACGACTTACTCCCCCACAGTCCCCGTGGGAGAGGCTACAAGTTACAAACTTTGACCAGTGCTTACATATAGTAATGGTTATTGGGAAGTGTACAGACGTTTTCAGGGAGATTTGTTGGTTGGGGGAGGGGTCGAGAAGATGGGGATATGCTGGGGAAACTTTCCATCGAAGAATTTGTCATAGGGGAAGAAAATTTCCATTTAATTATTCCTCTGCAAAGAGTCAAAATCAAAACATGCATTGATTCAAAAACGTTCAGAAATTAAATAAAAAAAGCAAGTTTTTTTAACTGAAAGTAAGGAGCGACATTAAAACTTCAAACGAACAGAAATTACTTCATATATGAAGGGGCCGCCTCCTCATCAACGCCCCGTTCTTTACGCTAAAGTTTTTTACTGTTTTAAAAAGAAGTGTTACGAGAAAGAGTCAAATTTAAGCGTAAAGAGCGGGGCGTTGATGAGGAAGCAGCCGCTTTCATATACAAAGTAATTTCTGTTCGTTTTAAGCTTTAATGTCACTCCTTACTTTCAGTTACAAAAAACTTGTTTTTTTTTAATTTAATTAATATAAAGATCAGAGGCATAATTTGCTATATAGCAGGGAGGACAGCTGCCCCCTCCACACCGTAGTTTTCCCCTACAGACCTCAGTCCGACCTTTTCAGCAGAAGTTTAATTTCTGAAGAAAATCTTGTCAACATTAAGATAGGCCTGCATAATTCAAGTATCCACAGAAACAGGTCAGTTTTCTTCAGTACATCTTTGCCTTTATGGTAATATATTACTCATTTTTTTTGTTTTCACTGTCATTTTCTCTTGATTTGGGAAAATTGGCTCCAACTTTCCCCACCCCCAAGATTTTGACGAAATTACGTCAATGATAAAGATGTTGTATATTATAAAGTAAGAATTTCATTTTTTTTTTAGTGTTACAGAATTTAGTCTGACATTTTCTGGTTAATTATGTGGTCCTTATCTTTAGTGTCGTTAATATTAAAGGAGCGTAAACTTAAGTCTCTTGATTCAATCATTTAGGGACGTTAAGGACTTCACGGAGGATACGGCATTTGAGATTAAAGGGTACATGGTGGCCACTGTAGTTGGCACATTTAGGATTCGCTGATAGACAGGGGGAAGAACTGGAGGACTTGTGCTTCCCAGCACAACGAGAACAGCGCAAAGACCTGTCTTAGTTGGATATTGTGTGATTAGGAGACATGTGTAGCAACAACGTGGCGGTCTCACAAACATATGAACTTGAACACTTCATATCCCGCTTTTATGCCGAGTCGCAGAGCATTTGAGAGTGTGATTCCATCTGTAAAAGTCACTTTTACTGTCATCGATTTTGTATGTGTTTTCGTCAATCACACCCTCACAGTCCTTAAACATATCAAGATCGAAGTTTTCCTATATACTTTTCAGTATTCCGTGGTATTTTGTTCATTTAACTTGACGTGACAGTTCTTCAGTACACCAGGTATTGAGTCACAAAAATCCTTCGCAACAATTTTGTCAATGCCAACTAACAGCTAATCGCCAGAGGGCTTGATATTCTGCACAGCTTCGTTGCCACAAACTAGGTCAATTGCTTGTTTACGTTTTAGCGGGATCATTCAAATCAGACCGAAAATTCGAGATCACAACTGTCATAGGATTTTGTGAAGGATGTAGGCTGATTCGGTAGAGATGGAAAGTTCATCTCATAAGATGTCACCTTATCACATTTAGTCTTTAGCGTAGTTTCCATTAAAGTTAGTTTAGATGCAAGTTAAGACTAAGCTGCTGCAGGAATTACCAGTGCTATCATTCGAGAGATGATAATAGAAGTATTGGGAAGTATACAGACGTTTTCAGGGGGTATTTTTTAGTGGGGGGAGGGCTGGGGGAGAATTTATGTGGAAGGATCTTTCCATGGAGGGAATTTTCCAGGGGTAAGATAATTTCCATGAAGGGGGCTCTTGGTTTCGCAGCATTTTTTAAATAACAATCAGAAATTTAATTTAAAAAAGAGTTTTTTTTCAACTGAAAGTGAGGAGCAACATTAAAACTCAAAATTAGCAGACATTATTATGTATATGAAGGGGCTCACCTCCTCATCAATACCTCGCTCTTCACGCTAAAGTGTTTTAAGTAATTTCAAAAAAGCTATCGATTCTAGTTAAATGGATTTTGTGATTCAGGGGGCATTCCCAAAGAATTGGAACTAAATTCAAACTTTAGCGTAAAGAGTGAGGTATTGACGAGAGGGCGAACCTCCTCATATACATAATAATTTCTATTCGTTTTAAGTTTTAATGTTGCTCCTTACTTTCAGTTAAAAACTTTTTTTTTTAGCAATTTAATAGTTTCTAAAGTGATAGAGAGAGAGACACTTTCGACCTGATCCAGGCATCAATTTCCGAACGAAATGAGCCACTGATACAGTATTGAAATCAGATCTTACTGACGGAATAAAAGGAACTTCAATAGAACTTGTAAGTTGAAGGTGATAATTAGTTCTATCGCAAGTAAAATATGACAAAATACTAAAGACGAATGGAGATCCCGGTGGAACTGAGAAAAAGTAAAATATGTACCTGATAGGCAGAGCCGTTCCTATTTGGAGGTGGGGGGGGACCGCGTCAGTTGCCCCGTGCGCAGCAGCTAGGAGGGCTTCAAGGCTGGGGGATTTCGCAATTTGATCAAATTTTTCACTTCGGTTCGGATTTTTTTTTTGCAAATATTTGAGTCGGAAGGGGATGTCAATAATAGAACAGTTTTCAGCAAATTAGGTGTTGCCCTTCCGCCAAGGAAATTATTCTGATCTTTGTTCTTCATCCTCTAACAGTGCCACTTGGAGGAGGGTGGGATGTAGGTGAATCCCCCTGGATTTTGAAAAAAACTTTTTTTTTTAATTGAAGGAATGTCAAACGTTCCCCTTAGATTTTGAAAAATACATTCCTTTTCCTAGATTTTTGTGAATTTATACCACTGTTTCCATCTAAAGAAAGACTCAAATAGGGCATTTGGTCTTCCTATAATATTGTCATTTGTAAATAATTTATTGGTAGGCCTAATCAATAGCTATAAAAGCGAAGCTCAGCAAAAGCAATACTACCTATATGTCATCCCATACCCACACCAACAAGAGTGTATCTTTGATTTTTGTTGGGGCTATTTTTTCTGTACGGGCTTTGCCAAAAAAAAAAAAAAATTAAAAAACAAATCAATAGTATGTTGTATTTTTAGCAAGGAAGCAAAGACGCGTGCGTTGAGCAACTTTATAGACTTAGCAAAACAGCTTACGGTAACTAACCTAACAAACAAACCCTAAACTACAGGACTTGTGACTGTTCAACACTAATTTTTGAAACCATTAATGACCATTAAAATTTGTATTAGAATTTGGCCATTAGATAAAGCCTTTGTGTCATTTTACCACGGTACTTTGTCGGAAAAGTACCGCCTGTCATGTCAAATTACCGTTTCATAGTTATGAAAAAAAGTTTAAAGTGAATATTGCGTCTGACGACTCTTCGACCAATAGGATTCCACCAGTCTGCCGCCATAAGAAACTGCATGGTGGCAAATTTTCAGCATAATTAAGCTATTGTTTTTTAATAAGTCCCACCCCTTTTGGTTTTCTAGCTTCATTTTTGTAGGCTTGTTTTCATTAGTAAGCAACACAACGAACTTCTAAGGGGGTATTTACGAGCGTGTTTTGCAGAAATGTGTTTTTGAACGTCGTCAAATGGAAGTACAAGATGCTATTAGGGAGGAGTAGATTCCTATTCCCTCCCTGTTAGAGAGGGAGAAGAGCAGTTTACATATATATTTTGGCCTCGAGTAGCTTAGGACTGCAATGGGTTGCTAATGAAATGATTTTTTGTGTTGTAAAATAAGAATTTTTTTTTGAGAATTGAAGTACAGGTGTGGAAGGATGGGGTGCTTTCAAACGGCCCACATGCTGAAGGGGTATGAAATGGTTCATTAACAAAGAATGAAACATACAATAGATTAATGACAATAATCTCCACAGACTTCATGATCTCTAAAGGACTTTGAATGACACAAGCGTCATTCAAAGCGTAACACAGAGAAAAGAGAGAAAAAAAAAATAACAAAAATAACTTTCAAGGAATAAATTTGGACTAATAAGTATTCCTAAATGATTATATGGAGTAAAACATCACTCAGGTAAAATTAAAGAGAGTCCAATCAATCCTAGACAAAAAATTGAGCAAGGGGTTCAGAAAGTGACGTAAATAAACAAAAAAGCTGGGCGAGGGGGAATATGTTTTCAAAATTTAGATGGAGGCAATTCTTTTCAATGACAACACCACAAAAACCCTTTTCAATGAAAATTCACTAAAAAACTTAAGAAATCTTTTTAAAATCTAATGAGGGGATCTAGGGGGAGGCTAATACCTCCTTCTTGCCCCCATTCATACCACTAGAATGTGGTTCCATCCAAGGACGGCTCCTTAAATCAAGAAAAGATAGTAGGTAAAAAAAACTCATCCTCCTAGAGTTGATACGGATTTTATTGCAGGAGAGGAGGTCAAATAGATAAATTGCTGGTTAGAGACGTTACGGAGTAGGGGGGGGGGGGTCTCTCAAGGCCTGTTATTTCTCACATTTCTGGGTATGTTGAGCTCAAATTAGCAAGTAGATTTTTTTCACTGTTCCTCCAACCCTTCCTTCCTCACACATAAATTCCTTTTGCTTGCTAATGAAAGGGAGGGGCTTTAAGGCCGTGATTAAGTGAACTGATGGAACTCGAAAATCCCATGCTAAAATTGAGAATTTATATTTAAAAAGTACTCAAGTATTCATTGGCGGAAGACACTGCTTTTAATATCAGGCTGTAGCTTCTTGAAGATAGTACAAAATGTTTGCTAGGATTTTGATCTTTTTCCTCTAATTGCTTAGAAATCTCAGAAAATGTCTAGCTCTTTTTCACAAGCGTACTCTATGAAGGATATTTCTTTTAGAACAAAATTGGAACTATGATGAGCACAAGACAATAACCTGTAAGATGATTGCAACCATTTTTCGATGTATTTTCCTGTTTTCGAACAGCCCCATAGAATATTTTCAGCTACCTGAAACTTTTACAAGTTTTTTGCCAGAAATAATCTTTCAGATCACCCTAGAGACCAGATTGACAAGCTAGTATAATTAACCTGCTATTATTACCAATGAATAAGTGCTATTTGACGGTTTTTTGACAATCGACGGTCTTTAGAGAATTGCGAGACAGAAAGCTACCATAACTTTAATTTTGAACCTCGATGTTTTCAAGTTCACTTAATCACGGCCTTAAGCGGTCGGATCACTGGAAGTTTAAATTTTTCAATAATATTAAATTGTTCTCATATAATTTTCCGTCTTTCTGTTTACAATTTCTTTCCTCTTCCTGATAAAGTTAGAAAGCGACATCAAAGAATGGGTGAATCGTGTGTAAGCTAGTGCCATTCATTGGTGAAGTTATAACGGTCTTAGAATTCGGGGAAAGCCCTCCAACCAGGCATAGATTTTTATTTAGAACAATCTGTTTTAATCGAACAGTTCGTGGTAACGAACTGTAGTAAGGAGCGACCCGGCTCAATAGAAACCAAAACTCTAACACATGGAATTTTGATACCAATAGCTACATCAAAAGAATCTCATTTTAATGCTGATTTTAAAGATATAAGTTTCATCAAGTTTAGTCTTACGCACCAAAAGTTACGAGCCTGAGAAAATTTGTGTGATTTTAGAAAATAGGGGGAAACACCCCCTAAAAGTCTTAGAATCTTAACGAAAATTACACCATCAGATTCAGCGTATCAGAGAACCCTACTGTAAAAGTTTCAAGCTCCTATCTACAAAAATGTGGAATTTTGTATTTTTTGCCAGAAGGCAGATCACGGATGCGTGTTTATTTGTTTGTTTTTTTTGTTTGTTTTTTTTTTCCCAGGGGTGATCGTATCGACCCAGTTGTCCTAGAACGTTGCGAGAGGGCTCATTATAACGGAAATGAAAAGTTCTAGTGCCCTTTTTAAGTGACCCGAAAAATTGGAGGTCACCTAGGCCCCCTCCCACGCTAGTTATTTTCCCAAAGTCAACGGATAAAAATTCTGAGATAGCCATTTTATTCAGCGTAGTCGAAAAACCTTATAACTATGTCTTTGGGGACGACTTACTCCTCCACAGTCCCCGTGGGAGGGGCTACAAGTTACAAACTTTGACCAGTGCTTACATATAGTAATGGTTATTGGGAAGTGTACAGGTGTTTTCAGGAGGATGTTTTGGTTGGGTGGAGGGGTTGAAAAGAGGGGGATATACTGGGGGAACTGTCCATCGAGGAATTTGTCATGGGGAAAGAAAATTTCCATGAAGGGAGCGCAGGATTTACTAGCATTATTTAAAAAAAAAACAATGAAAAAATAAATATTAAAATGGTATTTTCAGCTGGAAGTAAGGAGCAGCATTAAAACTTAAAACGAACAGAAATTATTACCCCTATGAGGGGCTCACCTCCTCCTAATACCTCGCTCTTTATGCTAAAGTATTTTTAGTAATGTCAACTATTTATTCTACGGCTTTTGTGATTCAGGGGTCATTCTTAATGAATTGGGCCAAAATTTACGATTTAGTGTAAAGAGAGAGGTACTGACGAGGGGGCGAACCCTCTGATATGTGTAATAAAAACATGAGAATAAAAAAAATCTTTACGTAAGCTAGTTTATAAGTTACGTATATCTTTTACTAATAAAAAGATTCGTAAAAAATTAAAAGTTCTAGTTGCCTTTTTTATTAACCAAAAAATTGGAGGGCAACTAGGCTTCCTCCCCCGCTCTTTTTTTCTCAAAATCATTCGATCAAAATTATGAGAAAGCCATTTAGCCCCCCCCCCCACACACAAAAAAATATTCAAATTTCGTTATAATTATTTCTCTGAGGAGAGCCAAAATCAAAACATGCATTGATTCAAAAACGTTCAGAAATTAAATAAAAAAAACAAGTTTTTTCAACTGAAAGTAAGGAGCGACATTAAAACTTAAAACGAACAGAAATTACTTCGTGTATGAAAGGGGCTGCTTCCTCATCAACGCCGCACTCTTTACGCTAAAGTTTTTTACTCTTTTAAAAAGAAGAGTTGAGAGAAAGAGTCAAACTTTAGCGTAAAGAGCGGGGCGCTGATGAGGAAGCAGCCCCTTTCATATACGAAGTAATTTCTGTTCGTTTTAAGTTTTAATGTCGCTCCTTACTTTCAGTTGAAAAAACTTGTTTTTTTTATTTAATTTCAATCCTGTACCAGTGACTCATTTTGTGTGGAACTTGATGTCTGAATCAGCTCGAGAGTTTAGAATCAGCTCTCTCTCTTTAGAAACTATTAAAACTTTCTCAGCTTCTCTCTCTGTTTTTAGTTTTTCCTAAGATTTATCAGGAAACTCGATTGAGTAGGGGGAAGGCATTCCCCCTAGTTTACCCCTTCCCCTGTATCTTGAAAAAAAGTTGTACTTTCATTGAAAAGAAGTTGCCCCTCCTTCTTGATTTAGACATGTACGTTTTAACCAACCCCTAATTTCGTGAATTGACATTACATGGACTGATTTGGAGCCTCGCTCGTTTTTGCTAAATGTTCTTACAGTCTTTGTTTCTTTCTAAGCTAGTTTTTAAACATCTTCCCCCTGCTTCACTTACCATGGAGTCTAGAGCGAATCTGAATAGATTTTATCTTCACATAAAACTGCTGGATGTTAAAAAAAATATATTAAATTTGTCAAATTCAACATAAAAATTTGTAGTATGTATACAAACATAGACATATTTACTTTTGGAATACCCGGCTAGCTAAAGAGAGGACAATCCTCGAGAATCTTGCTTATATTTTCTTGTGAGGATTTTTCTAGGCAAATTATGAGCATTATAAAGGTTTTTAAATTTACACCTCGACTCACCGATCTTTTGTCGCTTTTTTGCTTGTCAGGGCAAGTTTGTTAATTTTGTGAGCCATTTTTCAACCATTTTTGAATGTTCAGTTGCTTTCAAATTTTCTCAGTGTGTGTACCTCAATGACAGTGCTGTAATACAACATCAAAATTCCTCTGTCTTGTATATTCTCTATTTTACAAAAAAAAAAAAAAAAAAAAAAAAAGTGACTGGGCATAACCAAAATTATAAAACAAACGCTATCGTGACCGTAGTAACTTTGGTTCGAATCTTGGAAAAGAAGCAATTTTGTTACTTTTTGTCCTTAGAGAAGGCTAACAAGTTGAAAATGATACACAAAAAATAAATTAAACTTACTTCAAAAATTGAAAGTGAAATTTTTATGGGAAGGGGTTCTCAAAAAAAAAAATTGTACTATAGTATATTTTTGCGTTTTTTTTCTGCTGGTAGTTTCCTCATAAAGTATGCATTTAAAAAACAATCTTAATTGAAAACTATTCCATCTTTAAGGTAAAACCTTTATGTTAACGATTTCGTTTTCGTTCTTTGTACATTTAGCTTCCCTAAACCCTGTTTGTACCATTAGTCCAAATCTGCATTCAAGGGATTTGAACATGAATATAAAATGAATACCACACTGCAAACAAATCTTCAAATTACATACAAATACGAAAAAATGTTGCCGTTAAGTTGCTACTCGCACTTTGGGCTATTTTCCGCCAGTTGGTTTATTGTAGATTGAATTTTGCGAATTGGAAAAAAAGAATAGCCACAAAATAAAAATTTGATTTTGTACAGACTCTTTTCAAAAAACGAAGCAAATCTAACTTTATTGAATAAAAGGCATTTTGCTCTAATTAGCCTTGGTTTTATGCTACAAAAATGGACTGGAATCCTACAAAATAGAATTTTTGCTCGACCAATGTGAAACTTTTAAAATTTTAACAAGAGAACTTAGAAAGACTCGTTCTAAAAATGCGTATGACGATCCTTATAATTTGGCTCGTTGGCGTAGTAATTTTTGTTATTTCGGCCAGTGTTTCCGCTTTATATGAAAACACGGCAACCATGTTTTAATTTATTCCAAATTTGTACTCAAGGAATTTCTATATGAATAATGTACGTTATTACAGCTCACTTATTAAATATCCAATGAATTTTTTTTTCATATTAGGCTCGTAAACGAATTGTACGAATGCAACATACTATTATAAAACTATAGTTTTAATCTTCGATAAGGCTAACGAAGTAATAAATAAAAATACAGGCGTATGATCCCTGACACGTCGAAAATGACTAAATGCATTATTGGTTTGCGTATACGTTTTGAGGTTAATAAGGTTAAATGGGAGGGGCCATAGGGCCTGCCTCTTTCTTAATGTGAGGATAATAGTAAGTTATGTTATCAAATCTTTTGTATCTTAGATTGCCCGAAAAAAAAGGGTAGCTCAAAACTTGGCCATCAGTTTAAGAATCATTAACAATACTGTTTTTGTAAGCTATTCTAGACAGCATGATCGTAAAAATTAAGTGTTAACGGCCCTAGGTTACAGGTGAACTTGATTAGGAATAGTTTAGTCATTTCGTTCGCGCATAGTTTCCAAACACTTAAATGTGTTGGGCTTAGTTTCAACGGCGCCTTTTCATCGAATTGTAGGGAGGTAGTGGATTTTTTTTTATAAATGAAGAAACAAAGAAGGTATTTTTCAAAACCTATTAGGGGATAATTGCGCCCTTTCCATCCCAATTAGGGCCCCTTCATAGATTAATAATTCTCTTAAATTTAAAGCTTTCAAAATTCGTCACTTTCAAGATCCAGGATTATTTTTAATCCTGGTTTTCGGGAATTTCAGGATCCCTAATCCAGTTTTACCTAATACTATTAGGCACCAAACTTGATAATTTTGAATCCTTTTTTGAATTTCGTCTCTCTTGCAGGAGAAACATCCAAAAGAAATGTCTCAAGTTAAAAGGAAACGTTATAATTTATTAAAATAAGCGGCAAAACGATATTGTGCCTATTTCAATAATACACAAAAAACTCAAAATGTGAATCGAGTGACAGTTTCATCTAGATCGCCTCGTATAGTTATAGTAGTAGTTTATTTTATTACCCACATAAAGCAAAAACAACAATGGGAAGTACATGGGCAAAAAATTAAAAGAAAGTAAAAAACAACATAAAATGACACCAAATACTATAAATGAAAAAAGAAACAAAAAATCGCTGAATTGACCAGGCTGTGGGAAATCTCGATGACGAATAATTTACAGCCATTTCATTCACGTACGGTTTCCAGTACTAATCACCAATTAGCACACACCACCGATCACAATTATCACAATCACCATATCACAAATTACCATATCACTAGCTTGACCTACTCTGACCACTCTGTATTATTTTTGTCTTGTTTATTTCTAATTTTTCTCACCAAAAAAATATAAAGAAGTTCAACATTTTAGATTTTATTTTGGGTACCCATTCTACTGGTCATATTTTGATGAGTGAGCTGTTCGAAAAATGTGGTTCTGTCCTGTGTTCTAAGGTTATAATGAGGGAAAGGTTGAAATGGCAAGCACATGATCTGAGGATGAAGGAGACAGATTGCCAAAGATCGTCCATTTCAGCCAACCATCTAGGGTCAAACAAAATGCAGCTCGTCCCCAAATTGGATTGGATGAGGTTGGCACGCACGCAATTTTTTTTTTTGTGGGGATGGGGTCATTTATGGGAAAAATAAATTCTAGAATCAACAGAACTGCCAAATTAGTTAGACAACATGAGAAATTATATGGGAATCCTAAACATCTCTGAATAATTAGGGAGGGGTATATATTGATGTACCCCTCTCAATGCGTATACAGACGAATCTAGCAAATTGGACAAATTTTGGAGCGAATCTAATTAATCAAAATTTAACTAAAGTTTTTGTTTTGATCTCTACGCTAATTGCTAAAATTGCGAAAAAAAAATTTGCGCTGGATATTGGAAAAAATGACCAACCCAAGCTTCCTTAAATCCAAAATAAACTTAAATTTTATCATAAAATTATCTTACAAACTATATAATCCTTATGACGGGTCTTAGATTTACGGATGATCAAATTGACAATTTAACCGTAATCATCAACTTTATTTGTGTTTCCAGCACTTAGTGTGCTGAAGAACAATTCCATAATATATTTTAAGGTGGAGGGAGAGAGCCGCAAAAGCAAGTAGTGATAAAGGAATAACTTCAAAATTTAAAATTTAAACAAAAAAGGAGGAATCAAATCAACAACTGCTATATAAAAGTTTTGAGAGACTGTGGTGGCAAAGGAGTTCTAATTCAATAGTTCACTTCGGTTTACATAATTGGGGGAGGACCATAAGACATTACTTATTATCTGCAAAAAATTGTAGAAATTCCTATTATTAAATACTAAAGAGGTTTTATAGATTTCTAAGTCTTGCATACAGACATAGCCCCAGTGACCCTCCCGCAAATAGCCAGCCTGCACAAGTAATAAAAAGAAACACTACGCCTAGATCGGAGAAAAGGTTAGATTGACTAATAATAACGTACTGAAACAGATTAATCTTGACAAATTTCTGAATGATTAATGCCTATGTGTTCCAGGTCCTTTATCATTTCAACCGACATTATTCTCAAAATTTTGCGGTTTTAGATAATTATCAGCTTTCCGTCTGAATTGTATCCCCCTTTCTCCGATGTAAAATACACCCCCTATAATCAAAACATAAGAGCATCTCTGTAATAACGGTAATTACATTATAAACACCATGTTGGTATCAAGCATCAATTTGTACTGAAAAGACAATTAAATTGTTTTCGACTGCGATAAGGTATAATTTTAATCAAATTTAATAGGAATTGAACCGATAGACAAGGGATAATTATTTATTCGAGCCTAAAAATAAGAAAATCACTAACAACGAAATGAAGAATTCCAAATAATACTCAAAAATAACTAAAACAAATACCACTAGCATTATCAACAAGCTAAAGGCACCTACATACATCTTTCAGAGATTGTTTAAAGAGAGGAGGCAATATTTGAATTAAATTGTTTCATGAAAGCGTCGAAGCCACTAGCAATATTACAAATTATTGCCCTTCTGTATGCTTGTTCAAGGCCGTATCCAGAGGGGGGCTATGGGAGTTTGAACCCTCCCCCCGAAATGTTTGTCCGGCTCATAAAAACAAGACAGAAAAAACAATCCTGGCTATGGCCCTGGCCTTGTTATACAGGGCGGGAAGGGGTATTTATAAATTCACTATTGTGCTTTGTGACATTTATAAATCGGAGGTTTTTTTTTTTTTTTTTTTTTTTTTTTTTTTAAGTGAACATTTTAAAATTCTTTGACACACACAAAATATAATATATATTTTTTTTACGACAACAGAAATAAATTACTAATTTGATCATTTTTAGAAGAAATTTTTGAAAATAAGTAGATCATTCAGTCTTTGGCGTCAGCAGAGAGGGAATCCGAGGCCCAGACCCCCACTACAAAATCTTAAAAAACTTCCTAAATTTTTGTGTACCTGTAATTCGACCTTTCAAATGGAAGTTTAATTTCTTTTTGTTCCCTAATAAAAAAATAAGAAATTGCGTACGTCCCTGCATTTAGTGATCCAATCTCATTATATCTGTTTTCCCCCAAATTTAAATTTATATATTATGCAGATACTATGTAGCCTTTGGTAAAGTTTTTTTTTGACAAATTTTGTCAGGTTGAAATGTCCAAGCAACATCGTGGCTATATCCACTTTCCATGTTTTTCATGCCAAGGGACTGTAAGTTTCCTTTTAAGGGTTTTCGAATAAGCCGGTTCTAATAGTATACTTTGTATTTCGATCCGACACCATTTTTAGGAGTTTTAGGAGTACAGTGCTATTTAGTAGCCGTAAAAAAAACAAAACACAGAGTTGACAAATAAAAACGATCAATTAGCCAGTCTCTAAATGACTGGCTAATAATGACTAAACGATCAATTAGCAACAGTACTAAAAGGATTAAAAAATAATAAGACCCCAGGTGCTGATAGTATGATTAATGAGTTTCTTAAATATGGTGGCTCCGAGGTTAGGAATAAGCTACTGAAGATTATGAACATGATTTTTGAAAAAGGGGAAGTACCCAATGATTTTAGGAAAACCTTAATTAAACTACTGTATAAGAAAGGTGACAAGAGTGAGTGTCGTAATTATCGAGGCATTAGTCTGGTCTCTGTAGGTAGCAAATTACTGAGTAATATGATACTTTTTAGAGTGAGACATGCTGTAGACAAAGTTTTAAGGGAAGAACAATGCGGTTTTAGAAAAGTTAGAGGATGTGTCGACCATGTTTTCACTCTTAGGTTAATAATTGAGAAGTCCCTTCGATGTCAAACACCTTTGATCCTTAGTTTTATCGATTATGAGCAAGCTTTCGATTCTATTGATAGAACAGCGTTAACAAAGGTCTTATCGTTATATGGTTTACCAGAAAAATACATTAAAGTGATTTGCGCTATGTACGAGAATAATACTGCTGTGGTTAAGGTAGGAAATGAGGTTAGCAACTGGTTTTGTATTAAATCAGGAGTTAAGCAGGGTTGTGTTCTATCCCCCTTTATATGGATCATTTTGATGGACTTCGTCTTAAGGACCACAGGAAAGGCAATTGGAGACCATGGAATCAAATGGGGAGGAAGAACGCTCCTGGACTTAGATTATGCTGATGATTTAAGCATATTAGATGAAAGTGTGAGTAAAATGAATGAATTTTTAGAGGTTTTAGGAGTTCAGGATGTTAAAATAGGCTTGAAAATTAATGTTAAGAAGACTAAGTCACTAAGGCTAGGAATAAGTGAAGATGAACAGGTGACATTAGGTAACGAAAAGATTGATCAGGTTGGGAGCTTCACTTACCTTGGTAGTATTATTAGTAAAGATGGTGGGAGCAGTGAAGATGTTAAAAGTAGAATAGCTAAAGCTCCGGGTGTTTTTTCACAGTTAAAAAAAGTTTGGAAGGATAGAGAGATAAGTCTACAAACCAAGATTAGAATAATGGAAGCTACAGTGATGACAGTGGTCAAATATGGCTCTGAAGAATGGGCACTCCGAAAAGCAGATGAAAATTTACTAGATGTTTTCCAGAGAAATTGCCTACGGAATATTCTGGGTACCCGGTTGACTGACCGTATTTCAAACAGTAGGTTGTACAAAAAGTGTGGTTCAATCCCGCTTTCTGGGGCTATCATGAAAGAAAGGTTGAGATGGCTAGGCCACGTTCTACGGATGAAGGATGACAGATTACCAAAAATTGTCCTTTTTGGCCAACCGCCTGGGGCAACACGGAAAGCAGGTCGTCCTTGTCTGGGTTGGGAGGATGTCATAAATAAAGATTTAAAGGAAATGGGAACTTCCTGGGAGGGTGTAAAGAGGGAGGCTTTAAATAGATTAGGTTGGAGGAGGAGCGTGCGTAGCTGTGTTGGCCTCAGGTGGCTTGGTACTGCAGTGAGTTATTAGTAGTAGTACTAGTAGTAATTAGCCAGTCTCAATGCTTTAATCAAACAGTTCGTGGTAACGAACTGTAGTAAGGAGCGACCAGGCTCAATAGTAACCGAAACTCTAAAAAGTGGAATTTTGATACCAATAGCTACGTCAAAAGAATGGCATTTTAATGCTGATTTTAAATATATAAGTTTCATCAAGATTAGCCTTACCCATCAAAAGTTACGAGCCTGAGAAAATGTGCCTCATTTTAGAAAATAGGGAGAAACACCCCCTAAAAGTCATAGAATCTTAACGAAAATCACACCATCAGATACAGCCTATCAGAAAACGATTGTAGAAGTTTCAAGCCCCTATCTACAAAAATGTGGAATTTCGCATTTTTTGCCAGAAGACAAATCACGGATGCGTGTTTAATTGTTTTTTTGTTGTTTTTTTTGTTTTTTTCCTAGGGGTGATCGTATCAACTCAGTGGCCCTAGAATATCGCGAAAGGGCTCATTCTAACTGAAATTAAAAGTTCTAGTGCCCTTTTTAAGTGACCAAAAAACTGGAGGACACCTAGGCCCCCTCCCACGCTCATTTTTCCCCAAAGTCACCGGATCAAAATTCTGAGATAGCCATTTTATTAAGCGTAGTCGAAAAACCTTATAACTATGTCTTTGGGACTTACTCCCCCGCAGTCCCCGTGGGAGGGGATGCAAGTTACAAACTTTGACCTGTGTTTACATATATTAATGGTTACTGGGAAGTGTACAGACGTTTTCAGGGGGATTTTTTTGGTTTGGGGGATATTTGAGGGGGGAGGGTTACCGGGAAGGATCTTTCCATGGAGGAACTTCTTATGGGGGAAGAGACTTTCAATGGAGGGACCGCAGGATTTTCTAGCATTATTTAAAAAAACAATGAAAAAAATAAATATGAAAAGTTGTTTCTACTGAAAGTGAGAAGCAGCATTAAAACTTAAAACGAACAGAAATTATTACGCTTATGAGGGGTTTACCTCCTCGTAATACCTCGCTCTTTACGCTAAAGTATTTTTAGTAATTTCAACTATTTATTCTACGGCCTTTGTAATTCAGCGGTCATTCTTAAGGAATTGGGACAAAATTTAAGCTTTAATGTAAAGAGCGAGGTATCGACGAGGGGTGAGCCCCCTCATATACGCAATAAAAACATAAGAATATAGAAGTTCGCTACGTAATTTAATTCGTAAGTTACGTATATTTTTTAGTTATGAAAACGTTCGTAAAAAATTATAAGTTATAGTTGCCTTTTAAGTAATCAAAAAATTGGAGGGTAACTAGGCCTCCTCCCTCGCTCCTTTTTTCTCAAAATCTTCCGATTAAAGCTATGAAAAAGCCATTTAGCCCCAAAAATTAATATGGAAATTTCGATTTAATTGTTTATGTCCGGAGAGCCAAGATCAAACCATGCATTAATTCAAAAACGTCCAGAAATTAATAAAAAAAAAACAAGTTCTTTTAAATGAAAGTAAGGAGCGACATTAAAACTTAAATCGAACAGAAATTACTCCGTATTTGAAAGGGGCTTTTCCTCCTCAACGCCCCACTCTTTACGCTAAAGTTTTTTCCTGTTTTAAAATGTAGAGTTAAGAAAAAGAGTCAAACTTTAGCGTAAAGAGCGGGGGGTTGAGGAGGAAAAGCCCCTTTCAAATACGGAGTAATTTCTGTTCGTTTTAAGTTTTAATGTCTCTCCTTACTTTCATTTAAAAAATCTTGTTTTTTTTTTTTTTTTTTACCAAAGAAAGCATTTACGTCATTATTTTTTATAGTAATGTAAGCTTTTCTATTTTCTACAGTAATGGTTATTGGGAAGCGTAAAAAAAAATAAACAATAAAACACTTACAATTAATTATAAAATTAATTATAGAAAATAATATAATTCAAAATAAAACAAAAATAGGAACAAATAAAAACAAGCCCAATCCCAAAAGAACTACAAGATTAGCTGCAGAGTAGGCAAATATCGCAATGAGAAATTATTCCAATTTTTAATAAATACAGTTAGTTCAATGAATGAACCTTTTTAGCTTGTAAAATGTTAGCTTTTATCGCACAGTCTTGGCTGAACTTTTCGTTAAGAAGTAAATGATGCCATGCTATTTAAAAAAAATGGATTTTTAGCCGAGAGCTTTTATTGTAAGTGTTTTATTATTTATTATTTTCTTTGCTGAAGACGGCCCTAAGATATAGGGCCGAAATATTCAAATAGGTTTTGTTGGTTCACACTCTTGGGAAAGAAGTCCTCATTATTCTCTCTTCTCTGGTTGTATTATGGAAAGGCAGTGTGGTCTTCGTCATTATTTATAACCAAGATTATTGAAAAAAAACTAATGAATGTGTATTGAAAGTTCTGTATATACTAATATTCGTTCCTGATAGTTTTAATAATTACGATTTTATTAAAGTTAAAAAGGAATAAACGATTAAAGTGCATCAAACAGTTCGTGGTACCGAACTGTAGTAAGGAGCGACCCGGCTCAATAGTAACCAAAACTAAAAAAAATGGAATTTTGATACCAATAGCTACATCAAAGGAATTACATTTTAATACTGATTTTAAATATATAAGCTTCATCAAGTTTAGTCTTAAATATCAAAAGTTACGAGCCTGAGAAAATTTGCCTTATTTTAGAAAATAGATGGGGAAAAACCCCCTAAAAGTCATAGAATCTTAAAGAAAATCACACCATAAGATTCAGCGTATCAGAGAACCCAGGTATAGAAGTTTCAAGCTCCTATCTACAAAAATGTGGAATTTTGTACGTTTTGCCAGAAGGCAGATCATGGAAGCGTGTTTATTTGTTTGTTTGTTTTTTTCCCAGGGGTGATTTTATCGAACCAGTCGTCCTAGAATGTTGCGAGAGGGCTCACTCTAACGGAAATGAAAAGTTCTAGTGCCCTTTTTAAGTGACCAAAAAAATTGGAGGGCACCTAGGCCCCCTCCTACGCTAATTATTTCCCAAAGTCACTGGATCAAAATTCTGAGATAGCCATTTTATTTAGCGTAGTCGAATAACCTTATAACTACGTCTTTGGGGACCACTTACTCCCCCACAGTCGCCGTGGGAGGGGCTACAAGTTACTAACTTTGACCAGTGCTTACATATAGTAATGGTTATTGGGAAGTGTACAGATGTTTTCAGGGGGATTTTTTGGTTGGGGGAGGGGTTGAGAAGAGGGGTATATGTTGGGGGAGCTTTCATCGAGGAATTTGTCATGGGGGAAGAAAATTTCCATGAAGGGAGCGCAGGATTTTCTAGCATCAATAAAAAAAAACGAAAAAGTAAATATGAAAAAGTCGCTCTTTACGCTAAAGTATTTTTAGTAATTTCAATTATTTATTCTACGGATTTTGTGATTCAGGGGTCGTTCTTAATGAATTGGGATCAAAATATAAGCTTTAGTGTAAAGAGCAAGGTACTGACGAGGGGGTGAACCCCCTTATATATGTAATAAAAACATGAGAATACAAAAGTGCGTTACTTAAGCTAATTTATAAGCTACGTATATATTTTACTAATAAAAACATTCGTAAAAAAGTTCTAGTTGCCTTTTTAATTAACCAAAAAATCGGAGGGCAACTAGGCTTCCTCCCCCACTCCTTTTTTTCTCAAAATCATTTTATCAAAACTATAAGAAAGCCATTTAGCCAAAAAAAAAAAAAAAATATGCAAATTTCATTTTAATTATTCCTCTGCGGATAGCCAAAATAAAAACATGCATTGATTCAAAAACGTTCAGAAATTAAATAAAAAAGCAAGTTTTTTTTAACTGAAAGTAAGGAGCGACATTAAAACTTAAAACGAACAAAAATTACTTCGGATATGAAAGGGGCTGATTCCTCATCAACGTCCCGCTCTTTACGCTAAAGTTTTTTACTGTTTTAATAAGTGGTGCTGAGAGAAAGAGTGAAACTTTAGCGTAAAGAGCGGGACGCTGATGAGGAATCAGCCCCTTTTATATACGAAGTAATTTTTGTTCGTTTTAATGTCGCTCCTTACTTTCAGTTAAAAAAAACTTGTTTTTTTTATTGAATCACGTTTCTAGTAAAGAGGTGGCAGAAAGTTTGAATTAGTTATTTATTGCAATCTCTTTTCCTTTTGTGTTTCATTTATTTATTGATGGGAATTTTTCGGTAGTTTTACGTTTAACAAATTATTTGAGTTCATTTTTTTGGCTTAATATAGCTCTTTACTTTTCTTTAAAAATCTTTTTTCGTAGAAAAGTTTTTTTTTAAAGAATTTCTGTTGGTTTTTAATTCAGATAGTCAATTTCATTCGTTGAAAATTTTGCAGGAATATCTTATATAAATCTCACTATAATGGGTGATTGGTGGATAAGAGTAAAAATTCAAACGTTTGGGTTTAGAATCTACGTAATCTTAGGGCCATCAACCATTCCCCCCGTAATACCCAGAAAGTTTCAATTTGATTCCCATATTCTTTCCAGAAACATTGCAGATTAAGGTCCAAGGTAATATCCTGTTGTTGTTTTTTTTTTCTGCTACATTGAAAAGACACCA